>NC_051180.1:164566018-164596018 GCF_013339695.2 Rhipicephalus sanguineus
GCGACCTTCGAATAACGCGTCCGATGCTCTACCACTGAGCTACGGCGGCGGTCATCCTCCCGTCCACTTTATAGGGTATATATGTGTATTTAAACCTAGGAGTGTTAGTCAGCGCTAATCGCAGCCATGGCGGCGAGTGTGAAACACTCTTTTTCTGCCTTTAGCACGTGATCTTTTTACGAGCTGGCAGCTGACCAATAATCCCTCTCATACTACCTGAAGGCATACTACCTGAAGTCTGCTAAAACGAGACCCTTGCTATGAATGAAGGAAAGAAGATGGCTTTTAAGGGCTCGTTTTTCTTTGTTATACACAATATTATAATGAGGACTAACACACAATAATGCCAAGGAAAGTGTAGGACTTGATGCCTTCAGGTAGTATGCGAGGGATTATTGGTCAGCTGCCAGCTCGTAAAAAGACCCCGTGCTACGTGTCGACAAAAAGGCAGAAAAAGAGTGTTCCACACTCGCCGCCATGGCTGCGATCGGCGCTGACTAGCACTCGTAAGTTTAAATACACATATATACCCTATAAAGTGGATGGGGGGATAACTGCCACCGTAGCTCAGTGGTAGAGCATCGGACGCGTTATCCGAAAGTCGCAGGTTCGGTCCCTGCCGGTGGCAAGTTATCTTTTCGTCCACTTTACTTTCTTCACATTTATATCCCAATATTACAAGTAACATCTTCTATACTTTCCTTGGCATTATTGTCTGTCAGTTCTCATTAATAATATTGTGTATTACAAAGAAAAACGAGCCCTTAAAACCCATCCTCTTTCCTTCGTATGCATGTTAACATTTGTACTCATGCTCTGCTGCGCCACTGACCCTAACGACTATCACAAACTGAGCGCGGTGTCATTACTGAACACGTCCATGACATGCTGCACCGTGGCATGACCCAGAAATCACAGCCCTTGGATTCTCCCGTCGTACTGGTGCGGGTAAAGAACGGCTGAATGATATCTTGCAAGGGGTACCAGCGACTAAAGATCACACGCAAGGATGTTTCTTCCCTGCGGCGCACAGACCATGTCCTGGAATGCCTCGAAAGTGCGAAATTTTTCTCCTCGTTAGATCTACGTTCTGGATACTGACAAGTACCGATGTCTGAAGCAGGCCGACCAAAATGGCGTTTGTGACTTCTGGCGGATTATATGAGTTTAATGCAATGCCGTTCGGTCTTTCCAAAGCCCCTATGACATTTGGGAGGATGATGAGAACTGTTCTCAGGGAACTTAACTGGCGCACCTGCTGTTGCTACTTATAAGACATGGTTTTCTTTTGCGCAAATTTTGACTCTTATACCTCGCCTCTTTAAATCTAACCTTTTCTTCTCAGTGAGAAGAAAAGGTTATCAATAATTCAACTGAGAAGAAACAAAAACTGAAGGACACTTTGTAAATTACAAAGTGTGTTCGGTGAAAGCCTGTGGCCATTCCACTGACTATGCCATGGTATCGGGGGAATCCACATTCTTGGGACGCTTCTTTGAACCGCTTGCCGTGGAATCATTACCGGGCCGCTTGGGAGCCATCCGGCTAACTCGACTGCGGCAATGAGACGTATGACGAAGGTGCGTTGCCGCGCGAGTGTGAGGGGGCACGGACGGACGCCGCCGACGGTCGCCGCCACCGCATAGCAACAGTTGCGCCGCTGTGCGATCACGTGATTGCTGAGAGTGTGTGAGGTGTAGATGCCACAGCTGGCACCGTTCCAGGGCACGGACATGCGGACGCGGCGAGTATGAGACACTAAAAGCTTTCCCCTTAAAAAATATCCCGGATCGAATGGGATTTGAACCCGGGCCACTGCGTGGCAGACGAGTATTCTACCACACCAGAAAGTCACGCTGGTGCTTGAAACTCATTTGCCAAAATCACAGCATATCCACGGAGTGAATGATGATGAGTGGGCGAAGCTGCGGAGGTTCATCGGTAAACCGTGAATCTTCCGTGAATTCTGCCCAGTACATCATCACCGACGTGAGATCGGACGCGTTTATACTAAAGGTCCGATGAGTTATGACGACTTGCAGCGCACTTTAATTTTACATGTACGCTGTGAATTTTCATTGTTTAGAAAACTATTGCTTAGAAAACATCTGGCGTCTTTCGTTAAGCAGCTGGCGTCTTTTCGTTTTGCTTTAGAAACATCTGGCGTTCTTTCGTTTTGCTTTTACAAAACATCTGGCGTCTTTTGTTGGTTTATTTCATCAATCAACGGCGTTTTGAACAAAATTTTTATTGTTTAATCACGCACAGGAGAAATCTCACCAGGCACTACCTTGGAGGTAAAGAATGGCTGCTAATGGGAATGAGAGACAGAAGAAGTCGGCTTTTAGCTAACGCTGCGAATTTTTTATTGTTCAACAACGCACAGGAAAAATCTCCCACCGGCACCACCTTGCAGGTCAAAGCGTAAGACTGGTTACATACTACGCTACGAGGGACGAACGGGTGCCGCTATAAGGAGCTTCGCCCCTAAAAGATGGCTTTCACCTACGATTCGCCTCAGGCAAATGTGTAAGGAACTGTGTGAGCATTCTTACAATTTTGTTTCATGCAGGGTGCGTGACTCATTGGTTGCAAAGACAATTATTTAACTCCTCGATGGACAAATATTCTTGTGAACTATTCTTGTAAAGCACCCGTAGCATTGGTCAAATGGCTAATGTCTACCCCAAATAGCTTGAACGTCTTCAGATTCAAGTGCTTCTTTAAGCACTAAAATGTCCTGAACACTTGGAAACATTCGATGGCTACGTTGTTTAAAAAAACCCAAGATAAGTAATACATGCCGTTTCGTAAGTACAACATCTTTTTTGGTCCAAGGCTTCTCTTTTGAACGCTAAAGCATTGAATGTCATTGTTTCAAGGTGGTGACGCAGAAAATATAGCCGAAAAAAAAATTATCATTCCAGTTGCGCGCGTACTTCGTCCACTTCGTCTTTTCAGCGTAGCGTCAGTAAAAAAGTCGGAGTTTTGCCGCAAGTGTGAAGCAAGAAATGAAATAGCAACAAATTAAATGTCATTCAACGAAAGCCTAGCAGCTTACTCCTCGGGACGCATGTTCTGTTTTTATGATTTATGACAGCTCTCTACTGCGGAGCCTCCGAAAGCACAATGACGGAGAAGGCCCTTTCTTACAAAAACCACAGAACCACAGCGACATCCGCACGGGCTGAGCGTAAGCGACGCCCAGCTAAAAGCACGTTGCAGGGCCGTACATACCCTTTGGCTCTGAGGAGTTGGTTCCACCTAGCATGGCTGTCGTCAAACATGCACGGTCTAGACAGGGGCACGCGCACGAGTCGCGTTCGGCCCGATTCGGCTGCTTTTGCTCGCTAGGCTGTGCGTTCTACCACTGCTTTCGCATTTCGAAAACGCCATTCCACACTACCTATACGTCGCCGCGTAGGTTCACAGTTTGATTTGATATCGCTGTTCGCCCAAATCGGTTTTCGTCTTCCCATTCTTAGACATTTTTATGCATTCCCGTAACTTTTTGTCTCTCCAAAGGCTACCTCAGGGAGGGACAGCTTACACCTGTATCTCATTAGACTTACTTTAGTCGCCAATCGTTTGTTTAGTGGCATGAGCATCGAGCGACACTCTTGTTTCTCTTCCAAGCACTTCCGGTGGAGCACCTCCTTCCGGGTTTCCGAAGAGTCTTCTTAAAAAAAGTCACAGTTTCGCCGCAACGGCGAAGCAATGAATGCGATAGCAACAAATTCGAATATAACGCGAAGAACGGAAAGCAGCTCGAAATTGCCAGCGCGTCGCCGGCGTCGCTCGAGCCCAAAGGACGCACGAAAAGAACGCACACAGGACGAGCGCGAACTATGATGCGTCACAGCTCGATACTTGAAGCGCACTGCTGAAACATAAACCAAGACGCACGAAACGAAATAACAGGTACACACAGGACGAGCGCGAACTAAATGTCGCAGTTGTTACTTATTTCTGTTTGAACAGCGCGCTCCTTTCACAAACGCGGCCGCTGCAGCGAGCGAAGTGACCTTCGTACACTCTGTGACTTCAGCGTGGACATCGCGAAGAAAGCACAAGACATACAACCCCTCCTCTCCACCCCCCGCCCACCCCCTTCTTTCCTAGATAAGCGCACGAAGGCGACCACGCCCTGTAGGGCGAAGCCTCTGCGTTCGCAGGAGCGGGGCGACGGCCTTTAAAGCGCGCCCAGCGCCCAGCGAGCACATCGCGCCATCTTGCTGGTGAGTAAGAAAGCACGCTGGAGGAAATGGTGTATATAAAAAGCTCGCCGTTAGCATGCTGAAAGACGCTACTCTCCGCGGCTTAGCCGTCTAACGCCGCGCATATCGGAACGAGAGGTCGGCCGTTCCATTCCGCGCGTCGCAAAGTATTTCTGAATTATTTTTCTTTGTGACTTTTCTATATATATACATACATATACATATACGGTGCATGACGGCGGCGACGGCGACGGCAAAAATCAGCCGAGACTGTCCATATAATTGCTATCGCAATAAAATAGAAATTCGGGTATGTGGTTCGAGTTAGAGTTATATTGGGTACATATGATATCGGAGCATAACTTGATTTAAAATGAGGGCCAATTAACTATGAGGAAAATACTGAAGATAAATTGATTGCGTTCATTGAAAGATTGTGAGCAGCTGGGTTCGTTGTGGCACCCGGCGGAGCAGATCTCAACCAGGCACTTCTTTCTATGTGGCCTCCGAGATCCCCAACACACGAAACACAAATTTGACCCAAGGAGTATACCAAGGCACACAAACTCCAACGCGCGACAGTCACTACCAGGCACCGAGGCGAAAGATTAGGGCCACCTGCATCAGCTTTATAAACAGTGATGTTCACGAGGCCGCTGCATATAGCTCTCTGTCAATCATCTATTGTTTTAAACACAAACACGATGTTTCTAACATCGTCCGCACTCGGGACAGCTTATTGCGCTACCACAATAGAGTACATCTAGAGTACTCCAAATCATCAACCACATTTTCTGAGCACTCCGACTTTTCAACAGCTGGCCCCTCTCCCATAGAAAAGTACTTAGGACTCTAAGTCACCCCGTTTTTTTTTCTATACACCTTTAACGTTTTGCATTGGCGGCTTATTTGATGGTGTAGCGATCTCTCTGAGGCAGCTTGGCGCTAGACCACAGTTGTGTTCAGAATGTACTAAATCGTCCCTCTTTGCTTCTACAGATTCAATAGGCTTGTCTCAATGGGGTTCTGGGGGCCGAATTTGTAAAACTTCCTTTTCAAAAGTATATTTTCGCATTGGTGAGCCGGCTACGCTAATAGATGTCCCGTATTTTGATTGGCTGGAGTACCCTCTTACGAAAAGTTTGAGGGTAAGACGGTTTTATTGATACGGGCCGTGACAATTGTTTGTCTCCTTAACATAGTTTAACGTATGTCACTCTGGGTATTGCACACACTTTTACGAAAATTAGGCAGATAGAGGTCCGCCACTGTGCATTCAGATGAATGAAGAATGAAAGATATTCGACAAGAGCACAACTTTTTCACGTCATCTCACGTTAATGACGTGTTGTTTCAACAGCGGCGAAGTCTTTTAGCGGGTCTGCCACGCTCGCTACTATATTGCCAGCGCGCCGTCGCAAATTACACTGCCTGCTCCGCTCAGCGAATTGAATTATTCAAAGAAGCCGGCGCCCTGTCTAGGTGCTATGGTTTTAGGCGGCGTTGAGGCCGTTAGGCAACTGCCCGGACCTGCCAAGCCTTGGTAGTCATTCAGCCTCTCCCCTGCTCTCGCCCCTTCTCCATTTGCGCTCATGAACGTTCAGCGCATTTTTGGGGCGTGAGTGGGCCCCTTTAGCAAAGACTGAGGGGCCACCTTCGCTGAGGAATCTTGAATGCAATTTGTGTTTGGTAAACGGCGTAGAGGACAAGGGGCTAATGCGAGGTTGTCTTGTCTTGGGTCTGTACAATAAATCAGGCACTCGGAAAATTAGTTATGAGTGCCTTAGAGCCTACGCTTGCTACCGAAAGTTTTGCGGTGGCACTATTGGATAAAACGTCGCATGTAGTAACAGGTCATGCTCCATTAACCCTCTGAACTCCGCTTTGGCAGCGCTAATAGGTATACAGATATGTCGCAGTACAGCACTCGACGGCGCTGAAAACACGTCCCAAGCAGATGTAATATGGTATTTGAGCAGTAATAGAGTTGCAAAACAGCTGTTCCCATTGTCCTGAACTTTTTACTGTTGCAATGCCGTCCTTCCTCAATCTCCGACAGAGCCTTAAACTGTCAATAAATAAATTACTATGTTCATATACCTCTACCAAGCTTCATCGACAGTATGCGGCATCGAAATAGGCGTAACTAAGTCGACGTTGGCCGGCATACTGCATTTTCGTTGAGTTGTGCATGGGGTTTGATTTTGTCGTCTTTGTTCCGTATATATAGTTCCCCTTGTGTGCCATGCAGTCCATATATTTCTTATGCTGCTGTCAACACTTAGTCTTTTCGCTGCTAGCTGATTTCTTAATTTGTTACCGGTAGTCTCATTTTTCTTTTTTTTTTTCGAGGCGTATAACATTGCTTCACATACCGTCCCTGGCTTCCGCGGCTGTCTAACCAGTACTGGTCGCGCGCAAGAAAGCGCATTCGAATGCTTGGCGTGTTTTCTCCAGAACTTATAGTATCCTGACGGATTCACTTAGTGCAAGCCAGCGCGTTTAAACGCTTGATGCGTTTTCACAACGCTCACGGAGCATCGTCGAGTCACCGTTTGATCAAATGTGTGTGCAGAAGTTTAGGGTTGTCAGACAATACCAATGAAAAAGCCCCAAAGTTAATCTAGATGCAGCCCAAATGTAGCGAAACACGAAAATATCATGTGAGAAATGAAGCCGAAAACATAGCCAAAGAAATATTCAGTTTATTCAGTCTTCAGTCTCACTAAACTGTTCTTACGGTAGAATAGCGCAAATACGAAGACGAGAGAAGATGGGAGACGAACAAGCGCAAACTATCAACTGATTTTATTCGTAAAGCACACACATATATAAACGAGCAAAGTCATAGTCAAGAGTCACCTTAGCAAACAATAAACTCGATTAGTGGCAGGCGTTCAAGTAATCTACCTCTGTGGAATGCAACGTGATAGATGGCCTCGCTACGCATGCCTCGCCCGATCTGTTAATGAAGAAAGCCTCCTGAATTTCTCGTGAAACCTTCTCTTTTAATCTTGAGAGCACCTTAGCTTCTGATAGCAAGGGTGCGCAGCCGCACTCACTGCAATGTAAAGACAGATTAGAACAAAGTGTTCCCCTCAATGAAGCTTTATGGTCTAACAGTCTGTTGTTCACACATCGTCCCGTCTGGCCGACATAGCATTTACCACACGTCCCGTCTGGCCGACATAGCATTTTGTAAGCATTCCGTATGTTCACGGTGTATCCCATAGGTTGAAGAAAGTGGGTAATAGGTTCGGATGCAGTGTGGGTTTTTCTGCTGCAGACAAGCTTGGGCGCCTATGCGCGGCCGTTGGTAAGAAGTTGCTAGGGCAGAGCAAGCGGGACCACGGGTGCGACATCAAGCACCGTGATAAATTGGTCGACTGTGGCAGAGGGGTAGTATATCATATACCGTTATCGTGTGGTAAATGCTATGTCGGCCAGACGGGACGATGTGTGAACAACAGACTGTTAGACCATAAAGCTTCATTGAGGGGAACACCTTGTTCTAATCTGTCTTTACATTGCAGTGAGTGCGGCTGCGCACCCTTGCTATCAGAAGCTAAGGTGCTCTCAAGATTAAAAGAGAAGGTTTCACGAGAAATTCAGGAGGCTTTCTTCATTAACAGATCGGGCGAGGCATGCGTAGCGAGGCCATCTATCACGTTGCATTCCACAGAGGTAGATTACTTGAACGCCTGCCACTAATCGAGTTTATTGTTTGCTAAGGTGACTCTTGACTATGACTTTGCTCGTTTATATATGTGTGTGCTTTACGAATAAAATCAGTTGATAGTTTGCGCTTGTTCGTCTCCCATCTTCTCTCGTCTTCGTATTTGCGCTATTCTACCGTAAGAATGAACCAACTCGCCCAACAAGTCACCTTACTAAACTGTTCATATTAGCAATCCAAGCAAGACCAAAGTTCACGGGAGTATGGTGCCTTGCGATAAGGAGAAATCGTAGAACGGGGAATGTCGATCCCGCCAACGTTTCGACAAGAGGACTTATCTTCGTCACGACAGCCCTGAGGCGTAGGCGTACGCACAAGGGGGGGGGGTGCAGGGGGGGACACCCCCCATATTCACCTAAGAGGAGGGGCGCAGTCAGCCCCACACATTGACACAATAGGGAGAGGGGGCACTGCGACTCGGGGGGGGGGGAGGGGGAAATGTCAGCGCCATACATTGACATCATTGGGAGGGGGGGGACGCTTCAATGAACCCCCCCCCCTGAAGGGCAACCCTGAGCACGCCTATGCCTTGAGGTACACAAGCCCTCCAGCGACACTCCCTGTTCTACAATTATTCATTGCTTATTTAGGCAACAACAATTAACGAACACCATTGGGGGACGAATTGATAGAACTTCTTTTTCGTTCGTGCGGTTTCCCATTGGCTGACTGGCTTCGCTAATGATATACCCTACACAGTGATTGGCTCTTCTCTTGAGAAAATTGTTAGCCTAACACGTTTTTGTGAATACGGCCCCTGACACCTCGTTCTCAGATGTCGCTAACCTCGCACATCGGGGCTAATTTTTGTCATATCTTCGAGCATTATCTGGTCAAAAGTATAACACGGCAGTGGCTTTAACACGCTTCATTTATATATGTAAAGTTTTGATTGAGGCTTTTCTGCATAAAATGTGGCCCAGATATTCGTATGCTATTTCGTACTTGAGGACAAGCTGGACACGAGGTTTCGTGGCGTTCCTTTTTGTGCAGTGCGCAAAAAAAAAAATACTAGTGTTTGTTATGGTTATGCACGCTAAGGAGGACGTGGGTGCATTCGAGACCCCCTTGCGCGAACAAGAGCCGACAAGATATTCGGGTACATAAGCAATGAGGAGAAGATCGCTGGCGCGTTACATAACTAACATTCTTCACGAAGTCAGAGAGTCTGGTCGCCTCACAGTCGTTCACAGAGGTCCACAACGTAATTTGCAGCCGACGTTTACTCTTTCAAGAGCAAGATCGCTTCATAATAGCACTCTTACTGTAGCTGTATCGGAAATTTCCGAGTGAATGGTAGGCCACGTGTTGAGTAGAAAGAAAAGGAAAATCGATTTTGTCAGCACTTGTACACTCTTCTTAAAAGCTAGAACAAAATTGTGCTCTAAATGTGTACAAAATTAATTCACAACGCGCGCCTAAATTGTCATTATATGTGTACGTGTGGCCCATTTAATTTCGGCAAAAAACAACGGACACCTTATTTGTGTTTTAAATTCCAAGGAAGAGAAACATGCTAACAATAATGTCTCTATTCCCGAGCGTTTCATATTGTCTTTGCTTTGTTTTATCGCACAAAACGCGGCTTGTCACTTCATAACGATGATACTGAGTCCTTATGAATCTGTATTATACAGAAGATTTAGTTTAATCAAAATTAACGCGTTTTTTATTGCAAGGCTGCAGGGACGAACCGCCTGTCCGCCCGCTATAAAGGCAACTCGTCGGGTCCAGCATTACAGCCACGCGGACGACATGTGCGACAAGTTTTGCGATACGAAGCCTTTGATCACCGTGTCATCTGGCAGGAGAATATATGCTGCAACACAGATACCTGAACAGAAAACGAAACAAAAAAAAAACTGGGCGCATTTGTGAAAAGGGTGAAGCCATGGAGTTATGCAGCCTTACTATGAGGAACGTAGATACATCCTCGTTAAACGTTTCACTGTAGATATGAAAAAATAGTCATGTAGTCTTCTAGCCAAATCAGAATATTCGGTGCCAAACAGGCAAAAATTAAGAAAATTCCGGTATTAATAGCCCGATCTGGCAGCCGTGATGGGGATGCTTTAAGAAACATTTGGTCAAAGATGATTTGGAGTGTCTTGAGATTTTATCTCATTCATGTCAGCACATGTCTCTCATGTGATAAATGTGCTATATAAGCACTGCATGCGGCGAACCTTGATGGATGGTTTCACATTTAAATCCCCCCTTTTATAACAGCAAGGCTGTGAAAGCTGGCAGTAAGACGACCGTTAAGAAAACACTCCTGCTGCGCCGTTTCTAAAAAAATCACAGTTTAACTGCAAGGGCGAAGCAATGATTGCGATAGCAACAATTTGTAGTGTTATACTGAGTGAGGGTGGCAGCTAACTGTTCTGTATCCGATCTCGCGTAACTGTAAACGCTCGCGTAAGAGAATACGGCCGCTCCAGGGAGGAATGCTCTCCGAAGTCACTTCGCGTTGAGAGCACAGAACGTAGAAGGGTACACGAGCCGCCGGCTGTGATGGCTGTCAAGATAGCGCGCGCGCCAGCGATCGCAACCGCGCCCTTAGATTCAAAGTTCAAAGTTGCTGCCCGCGTGACTACCCTCCCCAGCCCCACCCCCTCCGGGCGAATGCACCCTCCGAGCGACGGAGGGTGCATGTGTTTTGTCATGCTCGTTAAAGAAGGGCGTGGCGTTTCCTGTCTACCACGACAGCAGGCCGCCCGAGCGGGGTGATGTTATCGCATGCACCCTCCGAGCGACAGAAATGGGCCGGCTCGTCTGATCTCTGCTTCGGCTGCGTTCGTCGCCCCTTCTCGCACGCTTTTACCCGCGGTAGAACATACGATACGCGGGGAGAACTTATAAATTTGGACTTCATACGGGAGGGACATGACGGCGACGACAAAAACCCGTCGAGGCGGTCCATATAATTCCTATCGCAATCAAATAGTCAAACCGCCGCCAAGCCGAGGAGCAGCCGCCTCCGAGCAGTCGCCGTAGCAAGCCCCACACTTTCTTACACCGTGGCTCTGGGACAGCGATTCACAGATTCAGAGTGACGACCTTTGTGAGTATTACGCATCCGCCCGTCGCTGTCTCTTGGCTGCCTCTTCTTCGGCCAAGCACGCTGTATCCGATGGCCGCCGGCGTTGTGATTCTGCAGCACGGCGAGATGAAGATCAACCAGCTTTGCTGTGCCAAGCTTTGTGCAGCTTAGTGCAAACTTCCCACATTTTTGTTTTTTTACTGAGTTATCCTAATTTTTTCGTGCTTTGAATCTTGCTCCTGAAACGAGCGCTTCATTGCTCGAAGTCATCCCAGCGTTGGTGCTCATCGCAGTGAGGTCGTCGATACAAGTCGTTGCACGTACTGCGATTTAGAATTTCGTTTTATTCCATAACCTAATGCGTCAACAAATCCGCGAAGAGTATCCGTTCCTTTCTTACTTAGTACTAGGAAGGAAGGGATATAAAAGGGAGAAGGGAGGGAGGTTAACCGCACAGCAGTCTGGTTGGCTACCCTACGCCGGGCGAAAGGGAGTGGAAAGATGGGAGAGACAGAGAAAGAGAGGGGAGCGAGAAAAAAAAAAGGAAATGATCAATAAATGCGCTGACACGTATGTCGCGGTGGCACTGTACAATAGTCACAGACGTTTGCAAAGGCCCGTAGTCCTTAAAAAGCACAAAAGTGCTTTAACTGCCTTGAGCACCGACGAGCGATGGGGACGGTGCTCCAGCAGCATCTGTACGGAGAGCGGCCGATCGTCCAATCGTCGCATCGCATCAGAAATAGTTCGTCTTTCAGAGGCAAATCAAGGGCAGCGGCATAGCAGCTGATCGATGTCTTCCTCAGTACTGCATACCTCGCATGCCACACTGTCGGCGACTCCAATTAATGTTGTGTATGCCTTCGTGAAGACAACTCCCAACCGAAGCCGAAAGAGAAGCGAAGCTTAACGTCCGCGAAGTCCGAATGGAGGTCGGAGTTCCAGCGTAGGGTTTATTTGAGGGAGTCTCGTACGTCTTACACTTGGCATGTTCCACTCCGCCAATCAGAGACTACGTGACAGGTGATGAAGCTGCATTGCAGCGTCTGTCCTAAAAAGAGGAATCGGAACGGTGGTCTCTTCTTGATGGGATGTGCGAGCAGCATTGCCTGCGGCAACATTGCCACTGATCCCGCAGTGACCAGGTAGCCAATGCAATGAAGAAGTGGAGACGTGTGCTCTTGTGGACGAAGTAGCAGAGGGTGATACTTACTGGTGCAAACGCGCCTGCGAAATTCTGCAAGAATCAGTATTACCGCGGCGAGTTTCCATTGAGTAATAGGATATCTTGTGTACAATATGGGTAATATATTGTAGACACAGCCTTACTTACGCCAGATGTACCTGGCTGCTCTGTTCTGAACAGCTTTCAACATACCGATAATGCATAATCCTTATGCATATGGGTGAAGTGGATTCTTATTGCGAGCAAACAAAAGTTCCATGTGCTGCTCTGTATTTTTAGCACAGTTGGGAAGATAAATTGTTTGTGTGCTGTGATGCGTAATATGAAACGCGGCACATACCCGTCTCCACATAGCCAGCAACGCCCTTCCTCAAGTTAGCGTAATAGAGCGGCCCCTTAAGTAGAACATTCCCATCCCCTTCTGTTATATCAGAACAACCAGAAAGCTATGCTAAAGAAGAAAAAAAAAACAACAGAAAACAGAAGGACTAGAAAATGGCGTAAAATATACTTCGGATGGATGGATGGATGAATAAACTTTATTTCGGTCCCTCGGAACGCGCCCTAGCACGTTGCGGGCCGCTCCCACGTCGGAACAGAAAGACCAAGTCTCTCTGCTGCGTCGCGGGCCCGTTGGACTGCCCATAGTTGTGCTTCGAGTCCGGAGCTTGTAATAGCTTCTTCCCATTTTGACGGCGTGATGACTTCGCCGCCGTGTAACGCGGGGCACCGCCAGAGCATATGTTCGAGATTAGCGATATCTGCGCATAATGAACATGCATTAGTTGGCTGTATTTCAGGATAGATCTTGTGCAATAGCGCGGGGTTAGGGTACGCCCCGACTTGAAGTAGTCTGAGTGTCAGAGCCTGTGGTCTGCTTAATTTTCTGTGTGGTGGAGGGTACTGTCTCCGCCCCAGGTAAAAATGTTTGGTAATTTCGTTATACGAGGTGGGCGGGTCCCGATTCTCCAAAACCTCAGCGCGCCCTCCGGTAGCTACGCGGTCTACTAGTCCTCGCGCAGCTATGTGGGCCGACTCATTGAGATTGGGCGGGGCTCCCTTGATCTGTCCCATGTGAGCTGGGAACCAGACGAGTGTGTGTGGCTCGATGTATACTTCGGATTCAAGCAGAAATAAAATGAAGAAATGCGCACTTATTAAGACCTTTTTTATTACCACTTGTGCAAAATCGATTGGTCAAACAGCTTTGAACAGAAGTTGGCGGTGAATGCTCAAATTGGAAATATGTTTCGCACCGATGCTTAAGGGTATAGTCGTGCGGAGCGTTTGACCATTTAAATTCTATTTCGACTCCTTCGTTTACGATTGCAAAGTATGAAGGGCTCACACGGCATAACGAGATGCAGGCCACATTGATGGTTGGCCTGCGTTATTCTTCATGAATACACGCCTACCATTTCCTAACCTGTTAGGAGCTTAACTTCAAATAAGAATAATGTAGGCAATACAATTTTCTAACTACAAAGACAGATAAATCTCCGTGGCAGAGCGCACGAGTGCTGCGATGTCGTTAACAGAAGTAGAAATTATATAGTTAAAATTTAAGTACTATGAATGCGTCCAGCAATATACATTCTAAGGTAAAAACAAATATAGCCGCCTCCTCAAGAAATATTTACAGAAGAAACGCAAACTGTCTGCACCACTGCGCCAGGACACAGTGAATTACCTTAGGTGCAACAAGAACAAAGCAACCGTTAGTGTAAACTTAGGCGCAGTGTGTACACACTAAGCACACGAAGCGCGAAATGTGTGCGCAACACTTCGCTCGAACGACGCGCTCTCGCGCTTTTGGCTTTCTGCTTTTGACGTTGCAGCAATCGATAATCATTCGCTTGGCAGTTTCTGCAATTGCCAGAAACTTTTCGTAGCGTTTCCTAATATTTTTTTTTTTTGTGAAGCTCCTGATACTCAAAGCAAATGGGCGCACTCAGCGCTGCGAGGCTGCTGGACTGCGTAGTTCGCTGCGTAGGCTGCTGGGCTCACGTATTTTGAATTTACACAGAGAATTTTGGACATCTAGCCAGAAAAAATATGCAAATACATTCGTATATTTTAGAACGTGCAGGCAAGTAGACCCAAACGGCTCGTGTTCTCAGGTTAGCTATGTGTATCTTGTGAAACTCTCACGCACAGTAGAGCCAGCTATCAGTAACATCGAAAGTAAGTTCTTACGACAAACAAACCCGAGGGAAGAAAAAAATCATGAGCCATTCTACTCTGTGACTAGCGAAGCTGTGTAGCACATGGCACGGTGTTGACAGATTTTTAATGAAAGGCGCAGGAAGTCCCTGTTAATTTAGCGCGTACTCCTTTAAAGCTAAAGAGAATGCTTGGGCATGTTCGTATACGACATAGCGAAAAGAAAACAGCGCAAAAGGGTGTTTGTGTCTTCCCGTTTCTTGTGCCTCTTTTCTTTCTTTGAAAGCACTAATAATAATATATGGGTTTTAACGTCCCGAAACCACGATATGATTATGAGGGACGTCGTAGTGGAAGGCTCCGCAAAATTCGAACACCTGGGATTCTTTAACGTGCGCCTAAATCTAAGCACACGTGCCTCAAGCATTTTCGCATCCATATCAAATGCAGCCGCCACGGCCGGAATTCGATCTCGCGACCTTCGGGTCAGTAGTCGAGCGCCATAACCACTAGACCACCGTGGCGGTGCTTTAAAGCTTTACCACGTCGATTAGTGTGAACGAGAACTACAGTGCAATGTTCATTTATTTATTTATTTATTTATTTATTTATTTATTTATTTATTTATTTATTTATTTATTTATTTATTTATTTATTGTATTACTTATTTATGTACTTAGTTACTTACTTGTTTATTTACTTATTTACTTATTTATTTATTTACTTATTCTGTTATAGATTTGATTTATTTCTGCTCGTTTTTAGGCGACCAGTGGTGAATAATGGGTACTGGCCAATTTCTTGGGCACATACGTGCGCTAGGTATTTTCTGTTCGCAGGGTTACTGTTCGCAGAACTAGGAAAAACCTAGTTATGTATAGCTTCGCTGTAAATATCATAGCATAAAAGGTCAAATGTTCGAGGCCGATGTCATAGATGCATTTAATCATAACCTGCTATATAGTACATGTACTGTAAGTGAGCGTTGCCTTACCATTGCGCGAACGTGCGACGACAGCGGACAGATGGAGTGATGCATGGAAAATTCACAAGATATTAGATGCGAAGTATCTTATGGCGGTTCTCTGCCAAGATTGTTCCACATTACTTTAGTTTTATGCATATTATTTTTCAGACCTACTCTTCTACTTTCCGTATCCAGTTCAGTAACGATGAGCTGTAATTCGTCTCCCGCGTTACTCATCAATGCAATGTCATCAGCGAATCGCAGGTTACTGAGATACTCTCCATTAACTCTTATCCCTAATTCTTCCCAATCTAGGGCCCTGAAAACCTCCTGTAAACACGCGGTGAATAACATTGGAGAGATCGTGTCTTCCTGCCGTACGCCCTTCTTTATTGGGATTCTGTCACTTTCTTTATGGAGGACTGTATTGGCTCTGGATCCATTGTAGATTTCTTCCATTATGTTTATGTAGGCTTCGTCGATGCCCTGATTCCGCAGTGCCTGCATGACTGCTGATGTCTCCACCGAGTCAAATGCCTTCTCGTAATCTATGAAGGCTATGTATAGGGGTTGGTTGTATTCCGCGCATTTTTCTGTCACCTGATTGATAGTATGAATATGGTCTATTGTTGAGAAGCCTGTACGAAATCCTGCCTGGTCCCTTGGTTGATTGAACTCTAATGTCGTATTAATTCTGTTAGCAATTACTTTTGTAAATAGCTTGTAGGCAACGGACAGTAAGCTTATGGGCCTGTAATTTTTCAGGTCCTTGACGTCCCCTTTCTTATGGATCAAGATGATGTTGGCATTCTTCCAAGATTCTGGTATCCTCCCCGTCGAGAGACACTTCGTATACAGGGTGGCCAGTTTTTCTAACATAATCTCTCCACCGTCTTTCAACAGGTCTGATGTTACCTGATCCTCACCAGCTGCTTTGCCTCTTTGCGATAGGTGGAGAGACACTGGAAGTTGTAAAGGAGTACGTCTACTTAGGACAGGTAGTAACCGCGGAGCCGAACCATGAGAGTGAAATAACTAGAAGAATAAGGATGGGATGGGGCTCATTCGGCAAGCATTCTCAAATCATGAATGGTAATCTACCACTATCCCTCAAGAGATAGGTATATAACAGCTGCATCTCACAGGTACTTACCTACGGAGCGGAAACTTGGAGACTTACAAAGAGGGTTCAACTTAAATTGGGGACGACGCAGCGAGCGATGGAAAGGAAAATGATAGGTGTAACCTTAAGAGACAGGAAGAGAGCAGAGTGGGTCAAGAAGAAGAAATGGATATGGGCCGGGCACGTAGCACGTCGGCAGGATAACCGGTGGTCATTAAGGGCAACTGACTGGATTCCAAGAGATGGTAAACGCGTGAGGGGGAGACAGAAAATTAGGTGGGTAGATGAGATTAAGAAGTTTGTAGGTATAACGTGGCAGCAGAGAGCACAGGACCGGGTTGATTGGCGGAACATGGGAGAGGCCTTTGCCCTGCAGTGGGCGTAGACAGGCTGATGATGATGATGATCTTATGGCGGAGTTCAATCCGGTGGTGGTGGTGGTGGTGTGCGGCGTGACCACCCTTACTGCGCATGCGCATACCCTCTTCACTCCCCCTCTCTACTTCCCCTCTCCACTTTCCCGCCCCCTCTCCGCTGCCCCTCTCCCCATTAACCCTCTCCCCTTTCCCCTCACCTCTTTCTCTCCCCCTCTCCACTGCCCCTCTCCCCATTCCCCCTCTCCACTTTCCCTGTCCCTCCCCATTTTCCACTCTTTCTCTGAAACGCGGGCTAGACATGCCGAAATTCTCTCCTGCGCAACGCCGCGATGAGCACCAGCGCATGCGCGTCCCCTCCCCCTCACTCTCCTCTCCTACGCTGCCCCCCTTTCGCACGCCTGCCGACCGCGTTCCCCGCTCGCCCTGTGAGAATTAACGGCCAGGCTAGATGGAAGATACGACGCGCGTAGCGTCCCTCTTCGCGTTCCACGACGCGAGGTCGGTAGCATGCCCAACGAACGCCAACGGAACGCAATCGTGCAAGTGCTCCGGCTTCGCATCGCCTCATGGTCCCCTTTAGCGGCAAATGGTGTGATATTTTGGAGTATGCCTTGCTTAACTCTCTTCGCTGGCCGTAACGGAAATAGTATGGGCTTTTGCTAGTGACTGATGACAGCTATTCGGATGTTAGCTGTTCAAGCTATACAGTGCGGCCATCAGTACTAATTTTCCTTTTCCTTTCCTCCTCTCGGATGCATTTATTCAAATAAACGACCCCTTACTACTACGGTAGTGTCATACATCATGGAAAGTGTAGCTCATGATTTTGAGTTTAACGTCACGCGACTTCAAATTTCCGTTTATAGGAAGAAAAAAATAAGTAGGGCAGCTCCGCACTAGTGGTGCGAAGACAGGTAGCCGCGGAGCTGGTGGCGTTCCCCTCCTCTTCACCTCCCTATTTTTCTCTCTCTCGCTCTCTCTTCATGATTGCTCAGTATTTTCAGTATTTCATGATTGCTTTCCAGTCATGAAATACTGAAAGCAATAAAATCGGAAGCAGGTCTATCAGGCTTAATTCGTCACGTTTACAACATCAGGACTGCCTCTCCCGTTTTCTAAGTAACGAAACTTATTTAATTGTGTCTCCTGAACGTGAACCTTTGATAGAATCAAGTTTCGCTTAAGTTAACTAAGCCTAGTGTGCGATGCAATCTCGGGAAGCCGGAAAGAAAAATCTTAACACGGAGCAGACTCAACTTATCTAATTACGTATAAAAACGACGTCTTGCGTTTCACTTGGAAGTCTTGTTCAATTATGGAAATATCTAATGACTGTTTCCGTGCCAGATCCGAATCTACAAGTTTGTAATAATTTAATCCGTTAGCAGTGCACAACTTGTCTCTGCTTAAGCTCATTTCTTGCGGGGAAAATTGTCGTCATAAGCGGAACAATTCAGGAAAAGAGCACTTGAATTTTCGCTTCTCCCTCTCATACCACGGTTTCTGTAGTCAGCTCGGTGATTCAAAAGTATGTTCGTATGAACTTACTCTATTGTGAAAAATCAGATCTTACACAGACAAGGTTTACGAAGTTTTTTTTTTGTGTTAGAACGCGATGTAATCATATGTTCTTCGATAAAGCAATGACTAACGGACTTGAAGCTTATCAAAAAGTTACGGGACGCTTCAGTTTCGCTTTCCAGAGGAGAGTGCGATAACGTACTCGGGCCTTGTTCGCATCCTTTCTCAATCCTGGCTTCGCTTCTCGGTGCTGCAAGGAAAACGTCTGTGCGCTATAACCCTTTCAGACGCCACATATGAAGAACTGTCTGTAACTGTGTCAAAGGTGGTGGGTTCGACTGCTGCTCCTCAATTTTTAAGATTTCTTTTTTTTGCCGCAGTGCTCGTACTGCAGCCCTCATTACGATCCGGGCATGTCCACATTTTTTAAAAATAATTTAAAAGTCCGATTTCAGCCCGTTACGGATGTCCCAGTACGCAGCGTCCAGCGTGCCTCGTGCGGCGTGCCAGCGTCTCAGTACCCAGTGCCACACTGGTCCAAAAATCATGTATGGCCCTGGGACAGCGCCCATGGGTTTTCCAATAGGGTACCCTTTCAAACTATCCTAGAATGGTTACTGCAAGTACGGGTGCCAAGTGCCCACTATGCCGTAATTCTTCCTTTTGCGAATTGGCTAAGTACCCACTACGCGTCCGTAAGGCAACGAGTGCACCTGCGCAGCTACGCACTTCGTTGATAGTGTTTTCTGCTAATGATGATTAATTATGCATGAGCGCTTTGTAATGGGGGCCTTTACACGACCCACTCGTTGCGCAAATCACATTTTTAGACGGCTGGTTGGACTCTACGATTCTGCTACACAATATTATGTGCGTTAGGGAGACTCCTCGGACCACGTGACATTCGTATAGTGTTCTTCTCGTGAACAATATAATAAGCTACATTCCGCAACAGCGTCGTTCCCAATTTATAATGTATGTATGCGTTGCAATCTAATAAAAAAACAAGGAAACATCTTGCCCGTATACGCATGTACCAAATCTTCCAAATTGCAACAAGCATAATGCAGCCGAAATGCTTTCGAAACGGCGCTATTACGGCGTGGCTAACGTTACCGCGGACGGCGAATGAAGTCTATTTCTAAGAATAGAACCGTATTCAGGATGTGGGAGGACGTGGCACGAAAAACACGAAGAAAGGGAACATATAAGCAACGTTTGTTCTGCTTTGGCGTATATAGGTGCCTTGCTTTTTAGCCGCCCCGTAATGCGGCGAAATAATAGCGGAAGCAACCCCAGGCTCGCAGCCCATTACTTCCCGAAAGAGTTCCTCCTGCTAAATTATTTTACTGGTTAACCTGGGAACCCTAAGCGCGGTCGAGGAAACCGAGAGAGTTGGGATTCAAGGCACGTGCCACTTGCACGCTTCGATAAGCGCGCACTAGCAACGCAGCGGGAGGAGCGTTCTTCTTGCATCGCAGTGAAACCGTTTCATGTGTTTTATTGCTACTCGTTATACTCTATTTCTTCCTACACAGTTCTTCCCTAGGCGCAAGGGACGGCACGCATTCGGTGCAGCCACGACTATATTGAATTAGGCGGCACAGAGCTCGTCGATCTGTGTTTGCTTTGTCGCCGGCAGGTACGCCGCGAAGGAGGGGTTCCCAGAAAGGCCGTCTCGCAGACGAACAAAATCGAGGCTCGTTATTTTCGGCTGCAGTCGCCGTTGCCAGTATCTCACGCCGGCGTCGCAGCAGCCAACCTCGAGAGCGACGAATAGGCGACGTCGCCAGCGGGAGCAATTGCTTTTGCGAGAGAACGCCCGCCTATCGGCTCCAAGTGGACGGCGGAAGTGGGAGAGGCAGCAAGACGTTCTCTAAGGTGGCTCGAGGTTGACACGGTGGAACTGGCAAATAAAAACGATATGTGGCCTAAAGGACGGGAATATGATAAACCTATTGGTCCTCGCTCAGCGACTGCAGAAAATACGTGAGTCATGTGACATCAGTCGTGTCGGTCCAGTTCCTTATATACATTTAGTATCAAATAACTGGTCTGCACGCGCAAATACATTGGACGAGATTATAAACCTGCATGGTTGTCCCACAGCGCGCAGAAGCAAATAGACGAAAGGGAATATCTATGGAAAGACAGACGCTGACTGCAATGCCGGATGTGTTGTGGCCGCTAGTCTTTATAAAAGGGAACAGAAGAGGATGATGATGATGAAATAAACTTTTAATTTGCCAAAACAGTGTCCCCGAGCTCGTAAGCTTGGAGTCACTCTAGGTGGGAGGGTCCCTTAGTCCAGGAATCCTCTGGCGGCGATCGCCTCCCGGGCCCTGGCGACGAGTCCACGTTGGTCGTCTAGGTCCCGTGCGGAGATCTTGGCCTCCCACGTCTCGGTGAGGAGGTTGTTGCGTGCGGTCGTTGCGGGCTTGTTATCGACATCTTGGGGGCGCCACGGGCACTCGAGTATGAGGTGTGCCAGTGTGTCGGGAACGTCGCAGATCGGGCAGTGGTATGCATGAAGCGTCGGGTAGATGCGATTTAGCAGGATACCGTGCGTGTACGTGTTGCTTCGCAGTCTTCAGAATGCTGTTGCTTCTTCCTTAGTCAGCTTGGGGTGAGGTGGCGGGTACACCCTGCGAGCTAGGCGATGGTGTTGCAGAGGAGCGCAAAAAAAAGGCATCAGCTTTTGAAGGCAAAAGTGATTTCTCTGTAACGTTGTTTTAGAGCACATGTACGTGCAGGAAGCTATAGTTTGCGTCGTTGTTGTTTTGTTTGTTTGGAAAGATATTCATGCGCATCCGCCCTATTCTTGAGCCTTGTGTGTCTGTGTGCGTGCGTGCATGTGCATGTGTGTGTGTGTGTGTGTGTGTTTGTGTGTGCGTGTGTGTGTTTTAGCTGTACGGACCAATAATCAGCACTCTGCACCCTGCACATACGGCTGCCATTTCTTGTGTGCAGATACCTGCATCGACAAGAACGGACATTGTTGTGGGTGTTACCGAACAAAAAAGCAACTAAATACTTTACTCGTTACGCTAAAAATACCTATTACACAAAATGGTGCAGTTGTTACATGTGGTGGTTTCTTACATAGTGTCACATGGTTAGGCCATTTATTTTCCTTAGTGTGACATTAAACACCAAATGAGAATTCATCATCAAAGCTCCTTGCTAAGAACGCCTGAACCTCCGGAAAATCAGCAATACGTCGAAGCCAAGGGACAAATACTTTTGAAAGCATTGTCATTAACGTGTGCATTTCTCGGCCACCAGAAGCCGGGTGCGAGTGAATGGGCAGATATCTTTCCGCGAGGCCCACGAGCCAGGCGCAGGAGCCGGCAGTTTCCTGCGCTAATCCACTTCTACGAAAAGCGTGTCCGTACAGTAGGTCCGTTTGGACTCCGCGACTTTTGTCAAGCTCTGAGTGGCGACGGCCCAGCCCTCCCCACCGGGTGTCAGCGCTTCTTAAGAAATTTTGGTAATTTGCTCCCCGTTGCAAATTGTCCAGTAAATGCTGTGCATAATAAAGCGTCACGCGCGGGATCGTTTTTTTCAACTCCTGGCAGGCCTACAGCAGTCCGGCGCGACGACAAAAGAGCGTCGGGGCGAGCCATGAGGAAGTGGTGCCTACGAGACGAGTGAGGTTTGTGTAAAACTACCGGGATAACTCCAATAAGAAGTAGCTACTCAGTTCCCATCTCACTTATTCGAAAAATCTTAACGTAAGTTCTTTATCCGTTACACTTTCGAAATACTAACGAATACGTTACCAAATAACCTAAAAAAGTGAAACGTTTCCGCCAACACTCCGAACGAATAATTACGGAGCGCGTATATCTTCAGCTAGAGTGTGGTGTATACGCCAACAGAAAGTAATGACTGAATTTTTTTTGCCATAATTTAATATCTGTATGTAACGTTCTTGTGCTCTCTGAGGTTTCAGCTTTCCGGTAGCTCTCAGGCCTTGTCCTTCAGCGACCAGCTTGGCTCCTTCTTAAGAGAACCATTATTTTCAAGCATTTTGGAACGGAAAACGGTTCGATTCCATGTACGTAGCTTTGGCTAGTGAGTAAATCTATTTTGTTGTCTTGTTCCTCACATGATAAAAAAGAGTTAGGAGGATTCCTCGCAGACACCAGAATCGGTAATCAGCGAAACTATTTTCTTTAATTTTTGGGGTGGTGGGGGCGCGGACAAGCTTTTTATTGAAATGTGTTTATTTTCTATCCTGTCGTTTTCATTCACACAGGGTACATGCAAAATGCGGAATATTGTTGAATATTCACATTGTAGCAAACATTTTTAGAATGAAAACCAATGATGCAGAGCTCACGAAAAATTCATCGAGGCAATCTCCTCGAAACAGCTAAATAAATAATTCCACGACTAAGTGAACATTTTCATGACACAGTGGGCAAGAATAGACTCCTCGATAAAGAGTCTCTGAAATGGAAGAACTTATATCAAGTTGTATAGGTCATGCATTTAAAAAAAAGTAAAGCATGGAAACTGTGGCAGATAAGGAAAACCTGATCGAAAAGCTCATTTTCTCTGCAGATTGGGCACTGCAGAGGGAAATCGCTACGCTGGCTACGCGATGGTAAATGTTTAGCGCAGATTTTAACTCCATACCGCGAAATTAGTTAGCGGGATGCTTCAGAAAAAAATGTGGAATAAACGGCACACCTCTTGTCTTTTACAACAGATAAGTTGGCTGACGTGAAAAATTCTGACAAAACAGGGCCCTGAGGGCCGTTCCCGGCAGACTGACAGCCATATGGTTATTAATAAGCTTTCAGGTCGCGTCCTTCCGCTTCTTTATCTTTATGTATTTCAACGTTTCTCACCCAACGCACGCGGTGATTTCCTTTAGTTCTCAACTTTTTTCTTCCCACTCGGCTGCTTCGGGTGTCAGCGTTTTCGTTTTCGCTTTGGTTGCCACGTTGCACACTCTAAGGAGAACAAGATTAACCGTTAGTCTGTTTTGCGAGCCCTGACTTGCCGCATACATAACTTCCTCTAAATATGCAAGTTAACGCCCTTTCGGAGATCATTATAGTCTCTTCGGAGAGCTGTGAGAGCTGCCACATTCCAAAACAGAGTTAACGTGTACCTTTATGCGGCAAGTCAGTACTTAGCCAAAAAGCATAACATGTAACCATTATTTTTAGTAGCGCAAAAGAACATGACGAAATTATGTATAAGCATTGTATTAATGCTCATACACAGTGTTTGTGAAGGAGGAACACGAAGAAGAGTGGTTAGGTGTCGCGTCTATTTGCCCATCCCGGTGGTCCTCAAATGGGTGTCTGCGAAGCCATTTGTAGGGGTCCGCGACACCCATGCTCGAAAAAAAGAACAGAAAATGCCTTTTTAAAGGCAAACTATGTTCCATGACCCTTCCGATTTTTATTTGTATGCTTCGCCACATAACATTGTTGCATTGCGGCGGAGCTCACTTACGTTCCCCCTTCTGCTTGCATATTTGAAGAGCAAACGTAGGTAGTAACAGTTTGAATTGTGGCTGTACACCGCACAGCTTATTGACAAGTTGTTGAGATCGAATAGGCGTGGCACTTTCCTTTGACCATTCTTTGCCAGGGACAAATAAAAGGCACCTCTTGCACGGTGCATGCTGTGTTAATTTTTTAGCCACCTCCATTTTTTCTTACTGCAAGGGGTCGCTCATCACTTCCATCGGTCCACAAGTGGCTCCGAAACATCCATGGCTGCGAACCACTGACTTATCCAATACATTGTTCTCAATATATATGCTAGTATTTCTTCAAATTATTAAATATTCTCATAGAATCACTATCCCTTTCTTCTTTCCATATTCTTATATTATGGTTCTAACAAAATAATTTGTTTCTCTAAGCAAGAAATGCCTCCATCGTAACAAACAGCGCAAACAACGCCACGAGGCACGCAGAAAAGATTGGCAAGAATAAAAAAAAGTTTGTTTATTATTACGTTGCTTTATACTAAATCACTCGATTCGTGGCCAATCACCCATAGTGGTCGCACACCGCTGGACTACATCACTACTATCACTGAGCCTTTGGACGCGTCTTCAGGCAAGCGCCGTCACGGCCACGAGATTGTGCATGTCTCCCGTCTCGGCCAGTGTCACGAACCCCTGCTCCGTGGTCTCTGGCAACCTAGGTCACTAGAATGACTCCCTAATCTGTAGGCGGTTGTCAGAAGACACTGGACATAGTGCTGGGGAAGGAAGAAGAGGAACAGGACGGGACATGTGGAATCCCTCACTTCTACATCGCTCTTGACCTAGGCGTGCTGCCACCCAGCTGCACGTCATGCCAGCGAAATTTCCCCATTTGAGCGTGCAGGCTCGTTCGATGAAAATATTGCGGTAGAGGCTGGTAAAATGTCTTGGTCCTTGTCTACCATTCTTTCTCTTCAGGTCGGTCACCTTCCAAACTTTACACTCCTAAGTGCACTCTCATGGATTGTCCTTGTCCCGGGCATGTGCAAAGTAAATGGCAGGCATCCGCTGCAGGCACATGAACGGAGTGCTTCAGACACTAAGCGCTGTCGTCAAATGGCTGACTCAGAGTGGAAGTGATGGCGGCTGTAATGGCCAACCGGACCAGAATTTTTCGGAAAGAGACTTTCTCCTCCCGATAAAGATTATGGGGGACGAGGCTGCCACACGGAGTGGGTGGAGGAACTGGAATACGCTTGGTTCGTCTAAGGAGAGATTCTTGGCCTGTGGGAGGATTGGATTTTACGAAGGAGCTACGATCAGATTTGCATGCTATGCGGGGTATAAGTTTTTCTGCCCCTTGCTTCAACGCGGTTACAGAATCCCTGTTGCCATGAATGCCAAAGTAAGTTTGCATTATCTGCACAGTGAAACACTATCATGAAGCTAAAGTTAAAAGGACGACTTCACTCTGTTTTGTATACAACCTGTAATGCGTGTCTCTTGACCTTGCAATTCATTATTCGCACATTTTCGCCACCACAATTATGCAGACCACCATGCTTCGCGCCTTGTGCCATCAGGAGATGTCGAAGTCAGCCTGTTCTGTTTTGTTTTTTGCATGCCAGCCTTATACGGCGTCATTATATTAATTGCAAACAATTAATAAAGACGTCGTCCTATAGTAACGCACAGATCACGAGGTTATAAGCTCAACCTTGCTCTTATTTACAAGAGTTCTTGTTGTACTCTGATTTAAGCAACTGAGTGAAGCGTCGATTTTTTTGCACAAAAACTCATATTTCATTACAACGTCTTCTACGTAACATCTTACACAGGGCTTTATCAATTTTCGATTGCAGCTCGCGGTGTGGCCATTCTGGAGAATGCCGAACTGACGACCATGGTGAGCGTCATCGTGGCGCTGATGGTGTTCACGGCGCTCTTCTGCCTCGTCCTTAGGCTCTTCAGCAAGTGAGTAGGGCAATGCATTTCACCCTTGCACTATATCCTTGCGGCCTGATTTTATCACTGTGCACTGTTACAGTTTTTTTAGCGCCAAAGGCAGCCAATGAAGAATTGGCCTTAAAGCAATCTTCATTTTGTTCTTTTGCGTATGTGTTCTGGGTAGAGTGTCCGTTGGGGTTTCCTTGTCAGGGGACAAATACGGGAAGTCTGCAGCCCCCTCCACTCACCATTTTCTGCTATACGCGGCACTGCATTGCTGGGAGGCACTGCTGCTCGGGTCGGTAAACAGTAGATGTACAGACTACCACAGTATGCATGCCGGACACATCAGGAAGGAAGACACTGTGTACTTCCAGACGCATAGCACGAAGAACAGCACTCAAAATACATTGTCATGGCATCACTGGCCTACGTTCTCCCGTGAAATAGGCGGAACTTCTTTAAGAAATAATGCGACTTTGCTCACGGGAATGAACTATGTCGGCCAGCGCTTAAATCGGTGTTGAAGCTATACACGTAAATGTTATTTGGCGATAGTAATGGTGGTAAAGAAGTAAACAAAACCAACGGCGCATGCAGTATATTCATTCATATTCCGTATGCATATGCCGTATAAAATATTGGCGAAGCTTGCACTAAGCCGCGCAAGGCTTGAAACAGCTAAACCGGACAATTCCGAAGACTAATATGATTGTTTTTAGGTTGTTTCTAGGCTGTCGCTAGCTGATGCAGGTTACTTCTAGGTTACTTCTAGGCTTTAACTAAGTTATGCTAGGCTGTTTCTCCGTTGATACTCAACGCAGAGAGGTCAGTTAAACCATATGCGGTGACAGACACGGCACGGATGTCCAAACTCCAGAGATAGAACCTCACGCTGAAACCAAGCGTTCGCACCTTTCATAAATCTACGGGCGCGTCATCTTTGGCGTAGGCCTTCCATCGCTTCGGGGTCTTCCTGCAGCCGTCGTTGCCTTTACCGCTCCCTGGTAATCTCTCGTTGTACGTACTCGGGGTCTTCGGCTCGCCGCCGTCGCTTGCTTGCTTGCTCCTTGCATTTGGCTCACGCCCACACCGGGGGATTGGCCAAGAAGCCGGCGGTTACAGTCAATTGAAACATTGGGTTAAAAAAGAAAATCAGGGAAAGGGAAAGGTGGCATTTTTCAAGTAGAATAAGGTGATTCTAGTGATAAGAGAAAAGGAAATAACGAAATAAATAAGAATTTGTATTCGGGAAAAGGGGATGGGAAACCATAAATTGATAAACAAAGGATTAGCAAGGTAATCTCATCGTGTCAATCAGGAATTCGCAGAGGGCCCCGCAGACGTTCCTTTTACTGAATTCCAATGAAGCAGCCCCAAAGGAGAGGATATTTAGAGTACTTAGTGATATTCCTAATTTTTTAAATAAAATTTCAAAGCATTTTTTTCTTTGGTTTTTAAAACGGTGGCATCTTAGAAGATAATGGTCGATATTTTCGGGTTCGTTACAGTTGGGACACAGAGGGGATGGGACCAGACCAGACCTGTTTAAGTAGAAATTAAGCGGTGGAATACGACATCTTAATTTTGTGATGGATACTTCCAATTTACGCGTGGGACACCATTTATTATTCCACGCAAATTGCAAGTGTGAATATTCTGAATTTGGTATTTTAATCTTTTCTGAATCTTCAATAAGAGAAAATTTTCTGAACCTCACCGCTGTGACATAAGCTGTAGGAGGCATAACTGACAAAACTGGGCCTTCAAGGGATACTCTCGCGAGTGAGTCAGCCATCTCGTTTACAAATATTCCACGATGACCTGGAACCCATATGAGCCTCACTAGGCGAATGTTTATGGGGATTAATGACCTGAATGTGTTTAGAATAACTGACTCCGAAGTTGTAGTGAGGGACGAACACACAGATAATGAATCGGTCACTATAACAGCTGTCGAATGATTTGCGGGAAGTTTTTGAAGGGCTAAAATAACGGCCATTAACTCCGCTTCAAATATAGGCGTATAATCTGGAAGGCGTAATGAATATGACCAGGATAATGATTGGGAGAAGATACCCACCCCTGCTCTCTTATCATTCATGGATGCATCTGTTGCAATTACATTATCAATTCCTAATTGTAAGAGGTGATCTTCGAATACGCCAATTAAATACTTAGAGGGCAAGAGTTTCGCATTTTCTGGGAATATGTCGTCGAATTCTATTTTACATTGGATATGGATTTATCTAATGGAATGATTTCGGAGATATTAACATTTAGGGGTTCCAGCAATGTTTGAACAAACAAAATCTGAGGTTTATGAAGACGGGACCAGTGCTCATTGAAAAAAGCACTCGATTCAGCAGAAAATACGAATTGCAACCGTCTTGGAGTAGCTTCATATAATTTTAAATATGTTTTAACTGTCAAAATACGGAATCTGCAAGCAAGAGTGGGTACCCGAGCTTCTTGATACAACACGCTATTAGCTGTAAATTTAGGAACACCAAGACAACTCCGAAGAGCTTGGCGCTCTAAGAGAACCAAAGGAGTAATCTTGTATGTTGGCCCACCAGAAAAAAGCACGCAACCAAATTCAAGAATCGGGCGAACGTACATACGATAAATCATGATCAGGGTATCTCTGCGTAGCCCGGAACGGAGCCGACCAAGTTTAGTTATCATTCCGACAGCGCGTGTAGCCTTAGCTTTAACATGTTCAATGTGACTACGCCAGCTCAGTTTTTCATCATATATTACTCCCAGATATTTAATACAGTCCACTTGGGGAATTCTTTCTTGCCGATAGTGAAGAGAAATATTAACAGGCATATGTAAAGGAAAAACAATTATGGCACTTTTGGTAACGTTTAGTTGCATTCGAATATCTTCAAACCAGGAGTCTAATGTTGCTAAATATGATTGCAACGTTGAATGGAGTAAATGTATATCATAATCAGATGCGAAAAACGCAATGTCATCTGCGTATACATACACTTGTACCTTATCACACAGTGGAATCGAACTTAACAAGATATTAAATAAAACAGGTGAAAGAACAGAGCCCTGGGGAACACCTCTCGTTTGACTATGCTTAGACGTAGAAACGCCTCGTTGGGAGCAATAAAATTTTCTATCTTTTAAAAATTCGTACAGCCAATTTGTAATATATTGCGGGAAATTTAATTCGTTGAGGGCATTAAGGAGAATGATATGTTCAACGCTATCATATGCCTTGGCTAAATCTAGGGTTACTAAAGCCGATAATTGTCTTCTGTGCCGGGCAAGCTTTATACGAGCCTCTAAATCGACATGAGCACACCATATCGAGCAACCGGGTCGAAATCCAATCTGGCACGCGCTCAGTATTGCTTTATCTGTGATAAACTTCATAATTCTTATGTATAAAATTCTTTCTATTAATTTAACGACATGGGACGTTAGAGCGATTGGTCTAATGTTGTCTATCTGCATTCCCGCTCCCTGTTTTTTAAGAAGGGGAACAATTTTTGCAAGTCTCCAGTCAGGAGGAATCCAGCCATTTCTAAGGGAGTGGTTGACGACGTTAAGAAGATCGTTTGGAGAGATATCAAATAATATCTTTAACATTTCTGACGTAACTCCATCTGGGCCTGGAGCTGAATTAGGGAGAAGGCGAATGACATGCGCAAGTTCTTCCATATTTATTTCGATAAAATCGTTCACACATGAATGCTTCACAAACTTTAGTTGTAACTGTGATGTAAATCGCTTTTCAAGGCCCGATGCAATTTCAGTTAATAAATCTGCCAATTCCTTAGGTGAAAGAATAACCGAGTCAATGTTTACGGGCGCTGCAATAGCCTTACGACTACGAAGAAATCTAAACAGAGCTTTTTTATTACCACTCTTGGATAGAAAATTATATCGTTTTTCGTCATATTCATCTTTTGCTAATGATACTGTTCTTTTGAACATAGCTTTAGCGTACAAATAATTTCGCCAATTAGTAGGACTTTGGTTTATAAGAAGTTTCTTCCAGGCCGCTTTTCGGCGTCTATAATCTCTTGCACAATCCGAATTCCACCATGCACACACTGAATTTCCTTTTGCTGACGATATAGTGAACTGTGATTTTGTTATGGTACGTTTTAAAACCGAGCAAAGACTCATAGCTTTAACATTTCTCTCCATACTGGACAATGATGACAAAGTTGACTGTAAATTCTTTTTAAATTTGGAGTAGTTTACAAAATTTTGCGCCTGGTAGTCTACCGATA
>NC_051180.1:164601018-164772598 GCF_013339695.2 Rhipicephalus sanguineus
ATCTAAGTACACGGGCCTCAAACATTTTCGCCTCCATCGAAAATGCAGCCGCCGCGGCCGGGATACCAAAGAAGGAACACATATGCACAGGACAGGCGTTACTCGCAACTAAGCTTCATTTAGGAAAGTTTCCCTAGATATATACACAGCCAAGTGGCACGCGCAGGCGCACTGCACGTACGTTACAGCCACAGTTACAGTTATGCTTATACCTGTCCGTTATGACCGAGAACGTATGCACGTTTCCAGAACCCGCGTGGATGTGTAGAACTTGACGGTAAAACTGGTAAGCGCAAATAAACAAGACAGGGACACAGGAAGAATGAACGTGGACAGGCGCTATCCATGTGTAGAAGGGGTTCTTGACAGTTCTTGAACAAAGTCATCGTCACCATGATCAGTGAGCACCAGCAGCTGGACCGGACTTGTTAATCGGATTCGTTCGTGATCGCGGCTATAAAGAGTCTAAGTGAAGTGAAGTGCGAGGTATAGTGCAGCTGGTGGAAATCCTGGATGCCTGTTACGATGAAATGATCTACGATGCCTCCTGTCGTGGACGCGGCAGCGAGGTCTTTTGATGCCCTCTCCACATCTAATCCGTCCTTCACGCAGTATAAGGACCAAGCGTTGTTGGGTCTTGATAAATCAATGTCAATGTCACCGGTAATGACGAGAGACCTGGTTCTCTCAGGCAGAGTTATTGTAGGAAGCATTCACGCCGGTTTTTGCGTAATCCGCTTGGTCCGCGTTGCGGAGCACGTGGACGAGTGGATGGTAGTTGAGCGTCTTCCAGGGGTGTTCTGTCTTCTGTTTCCTCACTTTCCTTGCGTCCGCTGCGGTGGTGTAGCGGTTAAGGTGCTCGGTTGCTGACCCAAAGGTCCCGGGTTCGATCCCAGCCGCGGCGGTCGCATTTCAATGGGGGCAAAATGCTAGATGCCCGCGTTCTGTGCAATCTCGGTACACATTAAAGAATACCCGATGGCCAAAATTTCCGGAGCCCTTCGCAAAGATGCCTTTCATAATCATATCGTGGTTTTGGGACATAAAACCCCAACAACTATAATTATTAAGACTTTCCTTGCGTGTCAATGTGTGTGTTCGCGGTTACTGTGTTGCTTGACACTCTGTATCACCTGTGGCACATACCCGCATAACATTAACTCTGGTTTACGGGTATTTGCCACACGTGACTGAGAGAAAGGGTTTTATGACGTACGCGACAGGTATTTTGCGTTATTAATTTCATGACCAGTGAATCGTGTTCGTCATACACTGTTCCCCTGCTATGCCAATTTTGGAATATTACAAGTTATGGAGACGACCAGGAGAGCGCCCAGACGTAGGCGGCTAGATAGATAGATAGATAGATAGATAGATACGTAGATAGAAACGGCCAAAGTCGCTGAGGTTCGCTAAGAAATGCTTCGCATTTAAAAATTCGGTAGATCCCATGTACCGTGGGAGTCGGTGTTGTGCGAAGCATGCGGCGGGATGGTGACTGTGGCGTAATTTTTTTTACTGAGCGACAAGTTACAAAATGACGCTATAGGTCTGTATAAATTTCATACGCACATATATATGTTCAAGAGCTGCATATGTGTTATATAACCAGCTGTTTACGGTTCGGTAACACTGCCAACGGCAAAGTGGGTATTACCAACACCAAAAGCGGTAAGCAGATATGTAGTGCTTATACTTGTCCCTTATGATGGATAACGCAGCCACATTTCACGAGCCCGTATGCATGTGTGGAACAATTTCTTGACAGTTCATGAACAAGGTCATCAGTGAGCACCAGCAGCTGGTCATGACCTGTTATAGGATCCGGTCGTAACCGCGGTGACGAGGGGTCCACGTGTAATGAAGTATGAGGTATAGTACAGCTGTTGGAATTCATGAATGCGTCGGTCATTTTGTCGACAAATTGTCTGTAGATAGAGCCGGCGACGTCTCGGAACCCGAAGTCACCCTTCGCGTAGGTTAGGTATAGGCCGTCGAGGCTTGTAGGCCAGAATAGTGCTACGTAGACTAACATCAGTGGATGGCGCTTGTCGTATTCGTACACTACCTGGTCGTATGTGGCCTACGTGGCCTAGTCTACAAAGCGGCTGTCAATCAATATGGCATCATCCTCGGTTAGCATGTGGCCATCGCCCAGCCTCGTAAGAAATCAAGAGTACACTGCGTCGTTCTGGCGGACTAAGTGCACTTTACGGTGCGGTGATGTGGATATCATACGTAACTTTCATTCATGTATTCGTCCGGGGTCGAGCAATGCTTCAATATAGCTTGCGGAATCATAGCAATACAAATGTAATGTATATTAGACTGCTACAAAAGCGGAGCCAACACTGGAGCCACAGACTTTAATCTGATATGATGCCTGTATCGTAGGAGTACACATCGTAGGAGTATCACGTATTGTTTATTCATTTTCTGTAAAATTAGATAGCAGGCACCACAACCACAATTGACGCGTCGAATTGATATTACGCCTGCGTAGGCTGTTTTTCCAAACCAGTTTATAGACCTGGCGTGGCTCTGTGGTTGAATACCTGACTGCCACGCAGAATGCTTGGGTTCGATTCCTGCTGGGATCCTAATTTTCATTCTTTCCATTCGTCCGCTCAACGCTGCCGATGTTGGTTTTTCTTAACGCTCTCGCATTTAAGCTACCAATGTCTGTTCTCGCTGTTCTTAGGTAGATATAAACTGTCAATCACCTGTGGCGCATACCCGTAAACCGCGGCCTGTGGTAAACGGGTATGTGCCACACGTGTCCAGTGGAAAGCGTTTGACGACGTACGCGACAGGATTTTCACGTTATCAGTGTAATGACCCGACAGCCGTATTCGTCAAATTCTCTTACCCTCCCATGCAAATTTTGGCCTACACCAAGTTAAGGAGGCGATTATGAGAGCACCCAGACGTAGGCGGCTAGATAGATAGATAGATAGATAGATAGATAGATACGTAGATAGAAACGCTCAAAGTGCCAGAGGTTCGCTAAGAAATGCTTCGCATTTAAAATAACTTGCGTACGGTGAAATTACGTGATTTTGTGAGACACCTCTCTTTTATATGAAGGTTGATTGCATTACCTACAGTAAATAGTACGTGTATGCCCTTAAATCATTTCGTTTTAGTTACTTTATCTTACAAAAAAGAGCACTGTTTGTCAGATTTCCAGAATCTGCCAGACGATCAATAAAGTTCTTCCATCTATTCATCTGCTTTCCAGAAGACTTCATGCACGGCAGTTTTAATATCATTAAACCGTCAGGATTTATCAACAATTTCAGCCGCTGCAGTGGCCTGTGCGCTTTCGTTCGGAAAGCACGGTAACACACTATCCCTGTGTATCGGTGCTGCTTCTTGACTTCAGCAAAAATTCTAGGTAATAAACCTGTCTAATTAACATGCGAAGCATTTCACTCTCGCAAATTTCGAGTAGCGCAGCAACCCGCCACGGTGTTCTAGTGGTTACGGAGCTCGCCTGCTGTTCCGAAGGTCGCGGGATCGAATCCCGGCCGCCATGGCCGCATTTTCGATGGAGTCAAAAATGCTTGAGGCCCGTTTACTTAGATTTAGGTGCACGTTAAAGAACCCCAGATGGTCGAAACTTCCTCCTTTTTCGATGTAGTCAAAAATGCTTGAGGCCCGTTTATTTAGATTTAGGTGCACGTTAAAGAACCCCAGATGGTCGAAACTTCCGGAGCTTTCCACTACGGTGTCCCTCATAATCATAGCGTGGTTTTGGGACGTTAAACCTCAAGAATTATTACATTATCGTGTATTGGCATTTGGAGACAATATAGCAGTTGTTTATTAAACCCTTTATTTCATTAATCACCAACGAACCAAAAGCCTAGCGATTCTTTATATGAAATGTGACAGCATATACTTCACGCATGTCGAACGACTAGGTTATATTGAAAGCACAAGCGTCATCACAATGCTGGTTCTTTTCGATAGTGAGAAGAATATGAGTGGAAAATTTGCGCAGCTTTGAAGCATCAGGGAACGCCGCACTGAATAAGAAATGCGAAGTGCATCTCGAGGAAATGTCGGGCGGCCTGATGTCACGGATACATATAAATTTAATGCTGTCCGAAGGAAAGCGAGGAGCAGTGAGCTAATTTCACTTTTTCGGATTTAAATATACATGCATGTGTGCGTATATTTCCTTCCTTGAACATGGTTACTTCCGCTTTGCGGTTAAAAAGGTTGCGTTCTAAAATGTATGACAGGATACCGCTCCAAATCGCTGATTTACTGCTCCAAAGTGAGGTGTTAGCTGCTCCAGAGGCTGCGCCAAAGTGGTTTCGGTCGGTCACATCACTGCTCTCCTTTCTAATAGCGTGTTTGCGCCTCGCTTGCAGTGTGTCATTTACGACTTGTCTCACATCAGTGAAGCGCGCGGGGAAGGAATTGCGACGTCAACATCACGGAGTGCCAACTTTGACAGTTATTTCTCCTGAAATTTACATCATTACGCTTGAAAAGTTCACTTGTTTAGCTCTCTTATTTCCAACGCCACAGCACTTCTAACAAAACCCTTTCTTTATCTGGAAAACTAGGAGACGTCATGTTTCGGCTGCCCTCATGGCGATATACGCTTCGGCTATTTCGTTGACATCTTTATATCTGCCCCTCACGAGAATCACGTATTCGCTGAGCGAAGGCGCCGTCCCATTCTATATGGTGGAGAGCTGATGGTCCCGAGAATTCTCGCATAAACTAGGAGAGACCGAATATTCCTATCTCAGACTTGTACTATTGTTCGCTTCGAACCTACAAGTATACAAAGCTGCTTAAGTATTTACAAGATTATTAAAGTCAGGCGGCAGCGCTATGAACTTTTTATTGAGGAAAACACTTGAATGTCTACAAGAACTGTGACAGGCACAATTACCGTGGTATGCGGTCGAGTGTTTCAGTGCGACGCCGTCTCACACCTAAAAATCAGTCTCTACTTGCACATTGAAGGAACAAGCAAGCAAAATTAATTTTTAAAATTATTCTATTATATTTACCCTATGGGCCCAGTATCGGCTATTACATATAGGGAACCATCAAAAGCATTGATTTTGCTACAACAGCAAACATAATAAGGGAGAGAGAAGTAAGCATAATAATACATAAAGCACACAGTAATTTCTCCATTGCAGACAGATAGTGAAATTAACAATAGCGTAATGTAATGATTATACAATGCAATACTACTAGGTCAACTTGCAGACTAGAGTAAATAAAACAAGAACATGACCGATTTCAAAAGTAGCGAAGAATCAGTATATCAGACAAAAAAATCAAGTAGATGGTTTGTTAATACATCAGCTAATATGGCAGGTACGGTCATTCATGTACGTTAGTAGAGCCGTTTGAAAGGAATCTAATTTGTTAATACTGGCTATGGCTTGCGGAAAGTCGTTCCACTCATTAATTGATGAAGTAAGATGTGTGTGCAAATGTTTTTTAGTCCGAGACAACAATGAGCAAACTTTGTGTTCGTGGTCAGTACGGGAGGAGACAGGGGATGCTGAATGAATGAATTTGCGTGAAAATGAACTGCTGCTAAAATGAATGCTGTGAAAAAAGTTAATCGCGGATATTTTGTCCATATTATGAGAGGTAAAATGCCAAGTGATCTTTTCACTGATGACCCACTGCGATACCGAGAATATGAGCACGAGATGAATCTAGCGGCTTTATTTTGAATAGATTGCAGTATGTCAGTAAGGTAACTTAGTAGGGGGGGGGGGGGGGGGGCGAGGGGGAGGCATATGTCAGAAGCGCACTCTAATATCAGTTTTCATATTCGCAAGGTTTTTTTACAGGCATGTAAAGTCTAGCGCGTGAGAGCCTTTTTTTTTCCACTGCGCACCATAAAAATACGGCTGCCAGTACAGGAAGCGAACCCGCGACTGCGATGTACTCCAGCCACTTTCTCACAAAGATGCATGTCAGTCCTATAGTTTCATTATATCGCACATCACATATTACTGTGCTGCTGTTTAGGCTATCGAAGAACACACTGAATAAAAATATTTGCAGCAAAAGTTAATATACTCCAAGTTCATGCTCTATCATGCCCAGCAAATGAGATTAATTTATGTTTTCTTTACGCAAAATGTACGGTTGTTTGTGCTGTTTGCGCTAGAAGAGGCACTAAATTATCGAAAGTTCTCAAAGTTGGACATTTCCTTCTTTTCTTACCCTTATCCCCGGCTTGTTCATTCGAGCAATGAAGCGTGCCCAGAGTGCGGTATTAATCGCGCATCATTTTTCAAATTCGCGGTGGTCACGTCAAGCGGCAACACCCTGGGCGCTGCGCAGCCATCAATTTAGGAATATTTATCGCCCTCATGCGGCGGAGGGTGTCATGCGATAGCGGAGTGTTAGAAACAAATTGCCCTTATAACCTGAATATAGGGATTTGTTGCCGAATTGCATTGTCACTAGCTCTGCATCTATCAGGAATATCTGGCTACATGGAGATTTTGTTAGTGTGTAATAGCCACCCATTATTTTATGTCACTTTAAAGGTCTTTTGCACATGTGCGTTCCCCACCTCCGTAGTCTCAGATGAGATACAGCGCTTTTCTGTATTTTCTGCGCACTGCTCTTCATTTATCAATTGTGTATGGTTTATTAAGGCGAAAGTGTTATATGCCTCACCAAACGCGAAACGGTACCGTCAGCGGCGTCGGCGTCAACATGGGTGATGAAAAATGATCATGTGATTCACCCTATGACGTCATCATGAAGCCACAGGCCGTCAGAATTTGTGACGCCACCACGGCATCACTATGACGTAGCATAACGCGATGTCGCATGATGACGTCATCAGATGAAATCGTCTTTTAGTCAGAGGTGGGCCGATACCGGAGGCACTACAGAATCACGTGAGGTACAGAAAGCTTCCGATTCTTCCGATCCGGAAGGCAGTTCAAAACGACGTTATGTGCACAAGGGCTTCGGGGGCGAGGGGGATTAATACGGTCGAGTGAGAAAAAAAATAATATGGTCTTCGCCTTCTAGTCGTCACGGGCTATTGCATAAGGGGCCGCGTGGCTTTTTAACACGAAATTGTTTTATGTACGGGTCCTCCAAGACATCAATTGCGTATTTCAGTCATGGATATGACGTTGATAAAATGGACGCTAGCAGATGAGAAAGAAAAGAAAAACTATAAGAAAAAGTTCCGCCGCCGGGAATCGCACATGCGACCCCTCGGTCCGCGTCGATAAGGGCCCGGGGCACTACCGACTAAGCTAACGAGGCACATGCACGACACTCCACAAACGCGCCTTATATATCTCACGCATTCTCTCTCGCATGGTGCTTTCTGTTGGCGGGGCAAGGCGGGCCGGGTACGGCACCGCCGCCTGTGAGCCCTGACGTGAAGCAATGCGTCATGACACATACCAGCGCCGATATGCAACGATTCGGCGACAACGCAGTCAAAGCATTGTCACTGATCCCGTTAATGGAGATAGCAATCGCCGGGCGGATTCCAAGGGCTGGCGTCTCGGCCCTCCGAAAACGCACCACGAAAGCGCGGACAACTTAGAGTTGGTCCTTTTAGTGCACCAGCGAACGCCGGTTGTGGTCCAAAAACTGAGTCAGAGCCGAGAGTCGATAACACAAACGAAATATATTCTCAGTCAAGGCAATACAAACATCACAAACACATGCACACTCGGCTGGTATCAGTTACAACTCAAAATATAGCTCAGATGGTGTTAAACATAACGGGAACTAAACAAACAGATCCCGCGCTACAAATGCAATCTCATGCATTACAACTATTCAAGAACAGTTAAAGTCCTGAATATTCAACGGCGTATCCAGTCCACAATTTTTGGACGGTACTTGAATACTTCTCTTCTAGGAAACACTCACGCCAACTCCAGCGCTGTCTGTCGTTGCTCTTTCCGTCGTCGTAAGTTGTCACGGCTCACACGGCGTCATCATCCGATTATTCCCGATCGACGATCGACTAAACGCACAACATTATAAACACGTCTTGTTTGACTGACGGAGCCACACTCGCCGTAACTTCACCATCTCCGGACCGCCTATCTCACTCCGTCGTCGGTGCACGCTTTTATCTCCTCTCCCCCGGGTTCCAGAAGCGTCGGGAGCGTTCTTCGGCGTGCAGCACAGCCAAAGCTAGGGAAAGTGCGAGAAACTTTTCGCCGGTTCTACTAGCGGCGGCGTCACTCGGCGTCGCGTCATGCTTTCCTTCTAGAAAGTATTCCAGGCTTTGCCGGCCGTTTGATCTGAGACTGCTAGTGGGCGAGGAGGATGCGGCGCGTCGGCGTCTTTTAATACTTGTTTTTTCGTTCGCACTTCTTGGGCGAGCGATTGGTGCCGTGCTATCCAGCTGCCATTTGAAAGTGGCTACGTGCGCGCTTTATTGACGCGCTCGTTTGTGACTGGCATGGCTTCCGAAATTGCGCGCAATCTCAGAAGCCATGCTTTAACTGCGTCTCGGTACCAGCGAGAGCACTGGCCGTGATGGTATCGGGGAGTCGCTCCAGAGGGAGTTAAGTTCTTTGCGTTTCGATTCGTGTTAACGTGTGACGGCTCTTTGTCGCAGTAGTACAGCTTCTACAGGTACCAACGGTGTTTGTCCGCCGCGGACTGTTTCAAGTGTGACCGCACCGACTAATAAAACTGCTGTTACAAGCGCCGCAGAAAGGCAACGACGTCAACGGTCGAATGTCGTGCTTTGGCGGAGCGAGGCAGTGGACAGCTGGACCGGGAACGTTTGCGCGCGTTCGCGGCTCAAGCTAGAAACCCCTGCCTCCCGTGTAGCTGAAGCTCAGTTTGGTAGTGTATGCATGAGCGCAGGCGCAGCTTACCCTATTACATGGGAGCGCACACCATGCAGTTTCTTTGCCCAATTGACGGAGCTTTGAAGAAGTGCATATCGAGCACCATGAGTTATTACGTGCTTGTTCATGTCATCATTGCGCGGGATTCATGATACGCTATGTCCAGGTATATGCTATCAACTTCAGCTAACACAGTGCTTACATCATGATCGTGGGCGTTAGTCGTAGATATGATGTGCCACTATGCATTAACGTGGGTGCATCTACGTCAAACAGTGGTACAGCTGCCAAACACCAATAGACATTTTACAAGCTCTCATATGCCACTACACAATAAGCACTACTTCCGTGAAAACACGTTTGACTTTCGTGTTATACCGATTCCTATGACGGAGGGATCAGCCATGTTAAATGCGAAGCATTTCTTAGCGAACCTCTGGCACTTTGAGCGTTTATATCTATCTATCTATCTATCTATCTATCTATCTATCTATCTATCTATCTATCTATCTATCTATCTATCTATCTAGCCGCCTACGTCTGGGTGCTCTCATGATCGCCTCCCTAACTTGGTGTAGACCAAAATTTGCATGGGAGGGTAAGAGGATTTGACGATTATGATTGCCGGGTCATGACGTGAATAACGTTAAAATCCTGTCGCGTGCGTCGTCAAACCCTTTCGTCCAGACACGTGTGGCACATACCCGTTTACCACGGGCCGCGGTGTACGGGTATGCGCCACAGGTGATTGACAGTTTATATCTACCCAGGAACGGCGAGAACAGACATTGGTAACTTAAATGCTAGAGCGTTATAGAAAACCAACATAGGCAGCCTTGACTCAATGAATGGAAATAATGAAAATTAGGATCGCAGCAGGAATCGAACCCAAGCGTTCTGCGTGGCAATCAGGTATTCTACCACTGAGTCGCACCAGGTGTATAAACTGGTTTGGAAAAACAGCCTACGCAGGCGTAATATCAGTGCAACGTCAATTGTGGTGGTGGTGCTGGCTATCTAATTTTACAAAAAAGCAATAAACACTACATGATACTTCTACAATGTGTACTCCTACGATACAGGCGTCATATCAGATTAACGTCTGTAGTTCCAGTGTTGGCTCCGTTTTTATAGCAGTCTAATAAACATTACGTTTGTATTCCTGTGATTAAGCAAACTATATTGAATCATTGCTCGACCCCGGAGAAATACATTAACGAAAGTTACTTATGATATTCACATCACCTCACCGTAAAGTGCATTTCGTCCGCCAGAAAGACGCAGTGTCCTCTTCATTTCTTACGAGGCTGGGCGATGGCCTCATGCTGACCGAGGATGATGCCAGATTGATTGACAGCCGCTTTGTAGGCTAGGCTACTTAGGCCACATACATCCAGGTAGTCTAGGAATACGACAGACACCATCCACTGATGTTCGTCTACGTAGTGCTATCCAGGCCTACAGCCTCGATGGCCTATACCTCACCGACGCGAATGGTGGCTTCAGGTTCCGAGAAGTCGCCGGCTCTGTCGACAGACAATTTGTCGACGAAATGACCAACGCATCCACGAATTCCAAGAGTTCTACTATACCACATACTTCACTACACATGGACCCCTCGTCACCACGATCACGACCGGATCATATAACAAGTCATGACCAGCTGCTGGTGCTCACAGATCACGGTGATGATGCCTTTGTTCAAGAACTGTCAAGAACTTCTTGCATACATGCACACGGGTTCGTGAAACGTGCATGCGTTCTCGGGACACGTATAAGCACTACATATCAGCTTACCGCTTCTGGTGTTGGTAGTACCCACGTTGCCATTGGCAGCGTTACCCAACCGTAAAGACCTGGTTATATAACACATATGCGGCTCTTCAACATATATATGTGTGCGTATAAAATTTATACAAATCTTTAGCGTCGTTTTGTAACGCGTCGCTTAGTAAAAAAAGTTACGCCACAGTCACCTACCCGCCGCTTGCTTCGCATAACATCGACTCCCAAGGTACGTGGGATCTGCCGAATTTTTTTTTATTATATTTTTTATCACTGAAGTATTTTATGACATTTGCCCATTCTCTCCCACCTTAATGTTTTATTCATGGTGACAAACACCACGGAGAATACATCACATTGCCAATCACTTCTGTGGAATACCGCAAGGTGGTGGAAGGGTTATGAGGGGGGAAAAGGCGCAATACACATAAAGAAGTCACAGTATCACCGCGAGGGCGAAGCACTGAATGCGATAGGACCAAATTGTTATGTTATACAAAGTAATATTGGTTAGATACAATATCGTGTAACTATACAAAACGCTGGTGTATGAGATTACGACCGCTCCAGGGAGAGAGGCGGATTTCGCACAGTCTCTTCGCGTTGAGAGTGGAGCACGTAGAAGAGTGTACGAGCCGTCCCCTGAAGCCTGCCGAGATAACGCGCGCGCCAGCGATCGCGACCGGGCCCTTATGTAAATGTTCACAGTCGCTACTCGAAAGACACCTGCCCCCTCTCCCGCGTCGCTTCATGCTCCTTCAAGATGGACGGGCTCTTTCCTCTCTGCTTGAGCATTATGTGACGGCAGGTCTCGCACGCGGGCTGATGTCACCGCATGCGCCGTCTGAGCGACGGAGATTGGCCTGCTCGTTTGATTTCTGCTTCAGCCGCGTTCATCGCCCCCGCCCTTTTACCCGCGGGTACAACATAGGATGTTCAGGGGGATATTATCAATTTGGAATTTATACGGAACATGACGGCGACAGCGACGCCAACGGCAAAAACCCGTCGATATTGTCTATATAATTCCTATCGCAAAAATACGAGCCAATACGCATGCTAATAGTGGTCGTTTTCATAGAAGGAAAGAAGTAGGTATTTATCTCATCCAAAGCCGCTGACTGTTCCGCAAGTTTTTCACTCTCTCCACCTGTCTGTACACAGTAACCCGAAAGTCGTGAGCTCTAGGGTGGTTGCGCCAACCGTCACATTCTCAATATGTTCTCTCTTTTTTTTTTTCACGACTCCGCGGAACGTGCCCCGTCATGAACGAGGACGCTTCGGTGGCGTGGCTTGTACTGCACGGGGCAGTTATCATCCGATGAAAATTTTGTGCCGAAGCACAAGGCCACAGTTTATTTATTTATCGAATAAATCCAAATTTCATTTTTAAGTTTGTATTTATTTCTTTATTTATTCATTCATTTATTTCTTTATCATTCTTTCATGTATTGGTGGGATATAGCCGTATGTATCCACAGAAATCTTTTTCTTCCTTTTCACCCGCCACGGTAATCTAGTGGTTTTGGTGCTCGACTGCTGACCCGAAGGTCGCGGGATTGAATCCCAGCCGCGGCGGCCGCATTTCAGTGGAAGCAAAATGCTTGAGGTCTGTGTACATAGATTTAGGTACACATTGAACAATGGTCAAAATTTCCTGAGCACTCCACAGCGGCGTCCCTCAGAATTATATCATGGTTTCGGGGCGTAAAACCGCAGCAATTATTATTATTTTTCTCTAATGGCGTAATCTTCCCTAAGCCTCTTTCCCTACCGCACGTGTGTTCTTTTCGTCAATGTGGATGGATAGCTCTCAGCCCTGTGTGCACTTGATCTGTTGCTTGCTATTTCATATCAAGACAGTAATCTTCATCAATCATGCCAGTTTCCTTTTGTATGCTATAAGAATACACTGTATTCCCTTGAACACACGGAAACAAGAAAAAAAAGTCCTAGGGATGCGACATTAAACAAGAAAATGACACTAAAATGAATAACAAAAGGCAACAACATTTCTCTCAAGTATAATCCAAGCCAAATGCGCATATGTGAATGCGCCGGTAAGCAGCTTTGTTTAATATAATTGCTGGGGTTTTACGTCCCAAAACCACTGTATGATTATGAGGGACGCCGTAGTGGAGGGCTCCGAAAATCGCGACCACCGGGAGTTCATTAACGTGCACCTAAATTTAAGCACACGGGCCTCAAGCATTTCCGCCTCCATCGAAAATACGGCCGCCGCAACCTTCGCGTCAGTAGTAGAGCGCCATAACTACTAGACCACCGTGGCGGGTAAGAGCTATGTGCACAAGCGTGCGCTGAAACAGTATAACAGCTAGGACAGCGTTATCAAACTAATATTTTCTGGGGTTTTACATCCCAAAACCACTATATGTTTATTAGGGACGCCGTAGGGGAGGGCTCCGGAAATTTCGACTACCTTAGGTTCTTTAACATGCATTTAAATCTAAGTACACGGGCCTCCAGTATTTCGCCTTCATTAAAATTACGTCCGTATTATCGTCGATGCAGTTATTTCGGCAGGGCACAAAAAGAAATGTATGTTCTTTATTTTATTGCGATAGCCATTATATGGACAGACTCGACGGGTTTTTGCCGTCGCCGTCATGTCCTTCTGGTGTGAAGTCCAAATTGATAAGACCCCCCGCGCATTGCATGTTCTATCGCGGGTAAAAGCGCGCGAGCGGGGGCGACAAACGCGGCCGAAGCAGAGATCAAACAAGCCGGCCCATTTCCGTCGCTCGGAGGGTGCATGCGATAACATCACCCAGCTCCGGAGGCGTGCCGTCGAAGCAGACAGGAAACGCCCCGTCCGTCTTTAACTACCCTGAAAAGACGTGAGGTTGGGCGAGGAGGGGGAGGTTGTCGCTGGAGAAGCCACTTTGAACCACGGTGTAAGAATATTCAGGTGTTGACACTGCGCACGCCTAAGCGGCCAGAAAATGTTCGGTCGTCGGTCCGTTGAACGGTGCGCCATCTAGTGGCTTGAGGCGGAGTGCGCCGCGCTCGCCGTGCCCTCTCCTGTTGCTCTCTCGATTTCGCCCCTCGACGCCGCTTGGCGGATGCACATTATCCAACAAAATGGCACAAAAAATGCACGTTATCAGCAGCATGCGCGTTGCTATGGAGACGACTGCCCCGCTTTTCGTAGCGCCCTCCAAGACGGCACCGATGAAACTGCAATTCATTTGATAAGAACCCGAACATTATCTGGACGCGCGTGGATTGCGGTTTCCCATGCGTTGGGGGAAGAGTGTCATCACCTGAGTATATTCTTACACCGTGCTTTGAACTTGGAATCTAAGGGCGTGGTCGCGATCGCTGGCGCGCGCGCTATCTCGAAAGCCGTCACAGCGGGCGGCTCGCATACCTTCTACGTGCTGCGCTTTCAGCGCGAAGTGACTATGCGGAGAGTATCTCTCCTTGGAGCGGCCGTATTCTCTTACACCCACGTTTTGTAGTTACGCAAGCTAGGATACAAAACAGTTAGCTGCCACCCTCACTTCGTGTAACGCTAAAATTGTTGCTATCGCATTTATTGCTTCGCCCTTGCGGTGAAACTGACTTTATTTTTTTTTTATGAAATCCGCAGTAAGAGCTCGCCGCCACTGTTCGTTTTTCTTTGTGTTATCTAACGTGCGCTGCATTTTTGTCATTTGTACCTGCATATATTATGAGCGATCACGGGAAACTTAAACATTATCTAGCTGATCCGAAACAGCATTTGGACTTATTAAGCGAGAGCCTGACACGTCAGTCGTTGAATTCTAAGCATAAGTCGACCGAAGTGTATAAGAGGAAAATTATAAAGCTGCTTATACAAATTGGCATAAGGCCTAAAACATAGCAACTGATTGAATTATATTCCATATTGTTCGCGTTTTAAATTACGCTGTCATGGACACAATCTTTTTCTTAAGTTCAAGACAAAATGTAGACAGCTTGCACAAGTGGTGCAAGGCTCCACTAACAGCTGAGCTTGTGGCCGACCTAGATGTGTCGGCTTGTACAAGCTCTACTAAGTCGTTGCTAGGTTTGGTTAGACATTTCAAGGCTTGGCTATTTGGAGCGCAGAATTATACTACGTGGCGAAGTGTCGTCTTGACTACGTGAAGTGAAAGGATTAATTAGCAAGATATTAATTAACAACTTCTTAATTTGCTGAACCAGAATTAACAAGTCCTGAATCAGAAATGTCTTAATTAGCATAACATTAGTTAGCGAGGTCCTAATTAACAATTATCTTAAATAGCAAGGCCTTAAGGAGATTAAGAAGAGTACGAAGAGAGAGAGCGCCTGCCAAGCAACGTGCTAAAAGGTAGAGATCAATCATGATGATGATCGTTTTTGTTCATTCTGCAAAGCCTAACCTCGAGCTTAAACAGCACCGCTGCTAATATATATAGTCACGTACAATCGCCCGCTGTGTTTCTTCTTCCGACAGAGCCCGTTTCGGCACATCCGGGCGCGATCGCATGGGTGATGCTGCCTCGCCGTCCCCGGGACCCGCCGTGCTCAGCTCTGTGGACGGGTCCCTGGCTCAGCCACCGGGCGCCAAGGGAGGAGGACCCGGATCACGGCGCACTTCACGCAACTCGGTGGACTACGCGGCCTCGCGTCGGGCTAGTTACGGCATGCTCGCGCCGCCTGCGGACTCACAGAGTAAGCGTTGCTTTTCTGTCGCTTTATGCGCCCCGTACTATGCGTTTTCAAAGCAAAGCATCCTAGGTGAAACTTCTTCTCGGACTGCCCGCCATAGGCGAATACACCAGAGCCTCACAGTGCACCCATCCTTCTTGCTGCTGTCGGCGCTTATGACAAAATGAAACGCGCTTTTCTCTTTTGTACTGTTGCCCCGTCGAGCGTACGTACAAGTAGATCACTGGACAAAGAGAGTTTCCAGGGATCACCGCAATAAACTCTAATGCTATAAGAACGAATTTGCGCACCCTCCCCCGAAACAGCTGCTTTACCTTTGACTACATATTCTTTGTTTGCGGCTGTATGAGGCGGCTAGACACGATCAATGTGAACGGCGATTCCCGTCAAGAAACGTGTAGCGTTATGGCTGTACCCTCTCGCTACCCCTGCGAATATCTTTACTGTTGGCCGTTCCACGGCGAAGCTCGTTTTCCGCGAGTTTTCCTTGAGTGTCTTTCGCCAACTGGAGTCGCGTTCTACTGAATTCCTCAAAGAGTGCGAAGCAGCACAGTACTTGCGCCGTTTCACGGCTGGTGCTCTCGCAGCTTGTCCACCATCTCGGCAGTTTGTCGCTTCATGAGGGTAAGCCATGCTTGCTTGGCTCTCTTGGCAATAACCACGGTTAGGAAACGCGGTGACGTCTGCTGCGGTTACATCTACTTTGTAGCTACCCGTAACCGTGGTTAGGCGTAGCCGTAGTTAGCTTAACGGCTGTCCGTTTGACAGGAGTATAACACTCGCGCTTTGAAGAGAACTAAGCACAAAGGCTATCCAGCAGCTGAGAAATGACAAATTGCTTGCTCTTGCGTTGCGCTGTTGAGCTCCAGGTCAGCGGTTCTATCCAAGCTACAGCGACTGCATTTTGATGGGCTTATACACAGTACACGGGAGTCCCGATCCATCGACTATAAAATATGATGATGATCACGGTGATAATTTTTGTGTCGGTTGCCCAACCGCGCTTTTTCGTTGCCTGAAATGCTAAGTTCGCAGTCAAGTGCTTCTTTTCGTACTTCACATGATGCGCCTTGCGGCTTATTCTCCGAAACTGCACGATTTGGAACTGTGACTCTGGAGACTGGTCCTTCACTGAAGCCCTGTACAAAGAAGGGACGAGCATAAATAGTTGCATGAACAGTTTATTCAATATCTTTTGAACAAGTAATAGACGCGGTGGTGGCCGGGGGTGGTTCTAGGGTGAATGAAGGCTTTTGACATAAACGAATCTTTGTATAAGGTGTTGAGGGTTGAGTGCGCACCAATTTTCATGATCCCGGCAGAGTAACACGTAACGCGGGGTAACACGATCATCCCTCCGGGCTAACACGTAAGACAGATACACAGAATACAGGAAATGCAGAAAGGTTGACTAGACTTTGTCCAGTTTGCTACCCTACACATGGGGATGGAAATGATGGTCAAAGAGAGAGAAAGAGAGAGAGAGAGAATAAGAAGGGAGAGTTGGGTTCATTTTGGGACAGCGCAACAGACGAAAGGAACACAGACACGCGGACACACAGCGCTCGTGTTGTTAAATCTTCTGTTTCTTTCGTCTTTTGCGCTGTTCCAAAAGAGAGAGAGAGAAAGCATTTGTACACACAATTCACTATACGAATGCGCAGTGCAGTGTGTCTGCAGGCGATTACTTAATAAATTGCACTAAAAAACTGCACAAGGGCTCGTTTGATTTCATGCTGGTAAGCTCAGACATTCGGCTCCCGATATCTTCTGTAAAATGCCGATTATAAAGTCTGTTGAAGGCACAATGGAGTTCCTGGCGACGCTCGTCAAATGGTGAACAACGGCACGCGAAGTTATCTATAGTCCCTTCCTATATGCAGCAATCGCATATGAGTTAATCCGCCACTTAAGTGAGACAGCCGTATGAGTTGGGGAATTCTGCGCCGACCCATAGCCGACGCAGCACTGCAGCGTCATGTCGAGAAATTTGGTTAGTACTTGCAGTTGTAGTAATGAATCAAGGCTGTATAGGCGTCGGTTGGAGTTTGGCATGTGAACCATACTGAGCTAGCGTGATACTATGAGTTGTGTGGCGAAGATCTCTTACAGCGTCTGCTCTTCATTATGGCAGGAGCAGTGTCGGTGCTCCGTAACAGGCACATCGGGCGGCAATATCGGTGGGATGGTTACTCATACCACGACGTCTGGACAGGCCTTGTAAAATTATGCTATGACCTTCATTACTAGCGCAATGACAAATTTTATTGGCGTGGTACACCGACCTAGTGTAGTTTCAACGTCATAACCTTCACGCGCTTTGCCTATAAATATTACCCATTTACTAAAAAATTCTTGTGCAATAAATTGCATTGCAGCTCGAAGGGCGCTGAGTTCGGAACCTCTAGTGACACGTAAGATGGCTGACGAAGCAGCTCGTCTTTGAGGGCCTCATTAGTACTATAGAAATTTTTCTGGAAGATAGTTCCGACGACTTGCAAGGTCGGTTAGACCAAGTGTTCGCTTATTGATGAAGCACTGTAATGATGGGAACAGCTTGACGAGGCAAAGAGATCATCGCGGTCCTGGATCGACTCAAGGGGTCTGATAGCACTTTCAGCAGCACTGCAGTAAATTTATCCCACTATTAGTGTTAACAATTTAAAGTATCTGCTCTGCTTTCTGTGGTTCATTACTTACTCGCTTCATATGATTGTGTATGCAGCATACACACGTGATAGTTTTGCGGCGTGACGTCCCACAGTGTTTTAACAAGCTTCTAGCTGTTAACGATATCTGAATTATCAACAGCCCTTCCTTACGCTTGTCGCTGTGCGAGCTTGTGAGTGCGTAATTTTCTGAAAGCAACGGGCGGCGAACAGAGGCTGCTGCGGCGTGGGCCGCGGCCGAGGGCAACGCACTGCGGTCTGGCGCGTTGCAATGGTTCGGTGGCACTGGGGGAGTCGCGACGGCGAGGAGCAGTCTCTGCACGGGTCGCGCATGGTCTCGCGCTGCTGTTTTTATTCGGCCGAGATTGGCGGCAGCGATCGATGACTTCCCAAGAATAGACCTCCGGCCGCCCCCGCTGCTGCTCGCGGACAAAAAAGCGTGCAGTCGACACTTCTCTCCGAGTTTTCCACGCAGTGCACTCGGATGAGCGGAACCGGCGGAAGAAACCCTCGAAAAAGATCGATCAAGTCTCGAAGGCGCCTTACTCGCTTTCGTTCTGTCTTTTCTTCGGATTTTGAATTATGAACTCTTAAAAGATCACGCTTAACTTGGGAATATCGCAATGGAGGGTAACGTCAAGAGACTTCGCTGATTCCTGCAAACGGCACGTGGTTAAGATGGTTCGCGCTATTGAGCTCGTGCTTTTTTACCTACAGTATTACTTAAAATAATATCGAATACGCTTTGTAAGGTTTCCCACTTTTCGATCTTCGCGCTCACGTCGTGAAGTACTTATTTATTGGGAATGGGGACAGAAATGGAGTATGCGAGTCTGGTTTAGGCAAGCTACGGCAATACGGTAAATAAGTGATCATTCTGTTTCTTTCGTTCTGCTCTGCTTGTGGTCTTGTTCTTCGTCGATACAATCAAGAAAGCTAGGCAAGCAAAATACGTGTGGTTACGCATTAGGAAATAATAATAGCGCTTGTTATATCGTCCCTCTATTAGTCTGTTTATTCCCTAATTTTATTTATTTATTTATTTATTTATTTATTTATTTATTTATTTATTTATTTATTTATTTCTTTATTTATTGTACCCCTATCGAAAGAAACAGCGTCGCCAGTGCCTCCCAGTGCCTTTCAGCGCACTGGGTCGCACTGGAAACGCTGTACAGTGTGTCCCAGTGTACTACAGCGCGCTAGGAGGCACTGGGACAAGTTGTACGGCGTGGCCAGTGCCGCCCGGTGCGCTGAAACACGCTGGGAATACTTTACAGTGTGGCCCAGTGTCTTACAGCGCACTGGGAGGCACTGGTCACGCTGTACAGTGTCTGCCTGCGCACTGGGAACACTGGCAGCACATTGGAAAAAACTGGGTGCACTGGGTGGATTTCATATAAGATTTGGTATTGGGTCGCGAGAAGTCAAAAGAAAACTTATCAAATATCTTAAAAATATTATTCTATTCTGTGTTCTACACATATGTAGCTTTAGTTTTGATAAACGACGGACGTACGTATACACCGAAGCAATCATCTGCCGAGCGCGAGCGCGCGCACTTTCTCTGACGTGTGTGATCGAGTGTCGTGAATGTAGTTCATGTAACTGCATCGAAAAAAACTCATTCGCATATCATTCGCAACACAATATGACATTAGTATTAGTCTGATAATAACATCAACCTACTCTATCAGCCAGTCCAGTCCTTCCGTATGGACTCGTACCGCTGAAAGCCGCACGTCACCGGCAACAGCGAGCCAATATAACGCTCAATCTCTGCGTTTTTAGCTTCTGATTCATGTACTCGAAGGTGCAAATATGGCCTCGCTTGAGTGAGATATGATCGAACCTGCATTTGAACGATTATTATATTCTTCGTAATTGAATATCCACGTTCATCACAGCGATCGCGGCGCACGGAGTACAGCTCTAAGCCTAACAGTCGGTTCGGCTAGGATGAACTACGGCGGATGTATAGTACGTGGAACGTAAACAAAATGGACAGAAAATATGTTCAAACGGCTGACGAAAACTAAAGTGCTCAGTGTGCAGGTCAGAGGCACACTGTTTTTCACGTAGGTATGACTAACTGCTTAGCGAGTCGGTGCGATTGCCGCAACACATCTGCGGTTACGCTAAAATTTTTTGCGGCAAAACGTGCCAGATAGACGTTCTGATCCTAGGCAGCACATGACAAACAAATTAACTACCTCCTCTTAGGTTCTCGCGAGCACGAATAGACTGAAAACTGCGTTTCTAAACGAGAAAAATGAAAATACTGGCTACCGGAAGTAGTTATAACATGAAGAAAAAAGAAACTGCCTACCGTCTTTCAGGTGTGGTGCAGCGGTAACGTGTCAGATTCGGGATGCACGGTACGTCGAGGTAATGGGTTCGACTCCCGCTCGCTCGGTTTTTCTTAAGTTTTTTTTTTTTGCTTGTTTCTTTTTGTCGTAGTTCTCGCCTTTCGGCCCTAATTACGATCTGGGTATGACCACAGTTTAAAAAAAACAATTTCAAAGCCCAATTTCGGCCCGTAACGGGTGGCCCAGTGTGCAGTGCGCCAGCGTCCAGTGTGCCGCGTGCAGCGTGCCAGCGTCCAAGTACCCAGCGCCACACTGGTCCAATAAACAGGTATGGCACTGGGCCAGTGCCACTGATTTTCCAATAGGGACCGTTTGCCAAGGAATTTTACAGAGGTATTTAAAACAAGGGACAGCCGATAGCAGAAAAGGTAATTGTTTTTTGAGCCACGTATTCGAACACGAAATACATTCTCTATGACACGTGTTCTAGAAGTAAGAATAGTTTTCTATTCAGAGTAGAAGGTAAAACTACAGTTGTCTGTTATTCTCCTAAAAAGACATGTCTTGCATTCAAACATTTCTTCTGGTCTGTAAACTACACACCACTACCCTTCCAACACAGTCGCTCAGTGTGGTAAAAGTACAACGAATCACTCGACGTCTACTAGCGTGAAGAGCAATAAATGAAAAAAGGGACACCTGCCAATCTCCTAAATGGATTAATAACTTTTCTTAGAGGAAACACCACGGTCACACGAGCCTGCTTGAAACTGCCCAGGCATACAGCTAGTATCATGGTAAGTTACAGAAATGATACCTCACCTGCGGGCCCTCAAGTTTACCCAGAGGCGCCGGCTAACAGAGCTGCAGGCGTACTGGTGTACCACACAAATCATGAAAAGAGCGTGCAAGTGCCCAACTAATAAATTTAGAAGAATGACGCCTATATACCTTTGGCGACTTCGGGAGAACGACTAGCCCCACATTGATGCAATGTGCTAACATATGTTGCAAGACAGGCTGGCAAATATCGTCACTGGTACAGCTCATCTACTGGAGGAGGACCGTGCACTGTGTGATTCAGCGAGACTGAGACATGCATTGCAAGTCCACAGAAGTCTGGCCTTGATAAGTTTACCAGCAAGTTAAAAAAAAACGAACTTGGGGCAGCAGCTACGCACTGGTGGTCAGAAGACTGGGAACAGGGGAGCTGGTGGCGTTCCCCTCCTCCTTTCTCCTCACCCTCATTTCCCGTCATTTTGCTGTACTATACTATAGATGGCTACGCTATGCATCACCCTCTCCCCTCTTTCTTTCCCTCCTCCTCACCTTCACTTTCCCACCAAGAACGCATACATATGGCTGCCCTAAATGCTTGTACTCGGTAGTGGTGCTTGCCCTATTCTTGTGGCTCATATCCACCCGAATTTTCTGTACGATCCGCGCGGACACACGAAAAGCTTAACAGCGGTGCTATAAAAAGGCACAGTTTCGACGCAAGGCCGGAGCAATGAATGCGATAGCAACGTATCGGACTGTTATGCAAAGTAAGGAAAGCTATCTCCTGTAGCATCCAACCTGGCGTAACTCACAAAACGCCGGCGTAAGGAAACAGAACCACTGCAGCGAGCGAAGCGACCTTCGTGCTGTCTATCACTTCATCGCAAACAGAGCGGACAAACGGGCATGTGTACAAATGTGCACGCCGTCTGCTAATCCCTGCCACTAAAAGCACGTGAGACCGCGCCCCGCCATGCAACCGTGTCTCTGACAGTTCAGAGCTGCCACTTAGGCTCATAATAAGCGGAATTGGGCTTCATTTCACGCCGAGTCACTTGTAGACTCTTACAGTCACTGTCGCGTTTTAAGGTGGCGGTTCCACTACCACCATCTTGCCAATAGTTCGAAAAACGACAACAGACGACGCCACTCATCCACGTTTGCAGAAAGCGAGAAAATTGCGCGCGCAAGTATGGTCAGCGTCGCCTCGCGCGTGTTTTATATGTTATATATGTCGCGCTAGGTCACGGAAATCGGCCGACAAAAAGCAAGGAGCACAAACGCGGACGGCGTCTTTCACCTACAATCGGGGCCAACTGTTGGCGTCGTTTCAACGACATGACGATAAGTGCCCCAGTTTGTAAGGACAAACGCTCGCTTCCTATTGCAGCCCTTGAGAAAGGACAGCGCAGCGTCTAAATACAATCGCTTCAGAACAAAAGAAAAAAAAAACACGCACACACACGCACACTGGTGCGTACAACAGCGTGCACTCACACACGCACACACACGCGCTCTCACCCACACGCACGCGCTACGCTCTCACTAACGCACTCACTCACATAATATAATGTGCCTCAGTGAAATAGTATTGAACAAAACATCAATCAAACGCTTCGCAGCGTTTCAGTGGAATTGCACGGCCGCTACTAAAACAATCATTTTGGTTCATTTTAGCGACCGTGCCAGTGACTTTTATAGCATCGCGCGAGCGCATGTCTGTTGTGTGTGTGTGTGGGGGGGGGGGGGGGGGGGGGGGGGGCGTGCTTTTGCTTATTACAATTGGAGGAGGAAAAAATGGACCGACAGATTTCAGCAAATTATAATTCGAGAGTTATCTGCGAAATTTCATCCTCTCAAACTGCAATAAACGGTTACCAAAATAAAGTACATCTTGATGATCAGTTGAACACATGACTACCACTAATTACCGGAGTTAGAACCTCCTAGAACACATGCTTCTGCCAGCGAGACGTTTGACAATGAATGCGTTTGCGTGAGGAAGAAAATGATTTTTCCATGTGAGGCATGATTTTTTTTCTCTTGGGAACAGTAATAAACCAAGATGGTTTGTGCGTTGGAGGGCAAGACACCTCGTTATTTTCATCTCTTTGTTCTCATTTGTAACCTTTCGCGACGCTGTGCAGGCGCGTTCGTGGTCGTCTCGCACGAGCGTTTACAACGATGAAAGCCAGGGGCAAGACGCGCGTAGTCACACATACTGCTGACTGAACTTCTTGTATAGCTTCCACAGCGTTGCATATATTGTATGAAACTGAGTATAGGTACATCGGCCAGCGTAGGCGTGCACACGAGGGGGCTGGGCGCCCCCCCCCCCCCTTTGGAGGGAGAGAATACAACATTTATTGGTAGAAATAAGTCGCTATTGGGGGTGCGCCTCCTAGTCCGGAAGTCCATTGGCTCTTGCCGCCGCCCGGGCACGACGGTCGACCGGCTTGTTGCTGCACTGGTTCAGAGCTGGACAGGGTCGCCTTGGGGGCTTACATGACCGGTCATGTAGGCTTTTACAGAATCCAGTTTTTATTTATGCTTGTTCTATAAAAGCATGAATACACTTATTTGTTGTGGAAAGCTGTGGTTTTCCTTTATTTTGACTTGCAGGCACCATCGACAAGATTTCCATTTAGGTTGCCGCAAAAGTTTTTCAACAAAATGTTCGTCAGTAGCATATGTATCGGCACATATGCTACTCGGTTCATGTGGCCAGTCTCACGTGCGTCTAAGTCAGGTTATTCTTCGTTGACCAGACATTGCACTGTCCGCCTTGTACTTTGCTACGAACTAGTTGTTATCCGATCATTAGTAGTAGTTCTGGCTACGCAGCAAGCCGCTTTACGACAAAGTAGCAGTGCGCAACAGCGTTATCCCCCACTAGGTAGAGTAGTCCTCCTCAGTCGAACTGTTTCCTGACACCGTAGCCCTCATTAGTGGCAAAGACAGTGATCGTCTTATCCGAAGTGAGTGCGTCTTTTCACAAAGCACAATATAACTTTTCCAGGGTCCCGTACATTGAATATTCTGCCACATTGTCTAGAACGTTCTGCATCTTCAACAAAGTCTCGCTTCTGTCGCATCGTTGCAACTAGGACGTAATTACCGGATTGGGTGCAACTTACCACTACTGGGTCAGTGGAAGTTGTCGGCACAGTGCTCGACAGGCATACTTTGAAAATTCCGGCAATGACAAGCTTTCATACGTTCACCATCGTGTCCCCTTTGAAGCGGCGCTACATACGTATCATTCACACGGCATGTCAGCGTCCTTCCTTTCACAATTTCGAACCTCACAGGCACGAAAACACTCAAAGGAACGCGCAAAACACAAGCAGCTGAACCACAACGAGATGCACATTACTAAAGACGTGCCGGGGAACACTGGTTCTAAGAACGCGTGACGAACGCGCAATCTTCCTGCATACCGAAACCATTTGCCGCTTGATGAGATCACCCCACCTGCTGACGTGGGGCGAGTGGAAAGGGTTTATCACTAAGCCCTCCTCCTTTTACGGTTGATGTTTGTTACATAGAGTTTCCTAAAATTAACTAGAGGGGACTCTGGCGCTGCGATCGTTCAGCTACCATGGGAATGACGGGTAGTACACAAATTTGCCTAGTCTTCGTGCTTGCGGCTTCAAACGTACTTGTGGCTTTGTTTATTGCCGTGTTTTGGCGTTCGTTTCGGATAAAAGAATAGACCGTTGTGAACTTCGTGACCAGGTTTGATTTGGTTAGCCTAAAAAAGTTAAAGTGGTGAAGTGGAACTGCTGACTTTTGCTGAATTTAGTTTTGCGACAAAGCGGATGCAGCCGACGCGGAGCCAAACGGAGCCGAAAGAACGAAGTTTAGACAAATTTGTGTACTACCCATCATTCCCATGCTGGCTGAAGCGTCATGCGTTGCAGCTCCCATAGACACTAGCGCCAGAGTTCCCTCTAGTAAGTATTGTAGGAAACTCTATGGTTTGTTACGCGCGGCGACTAGACTTAGTTAGTGAAGCAAACTATGAGGCCTGGAGATATAATTCATGCCTGTTCTACCCGTTTTATTATGTTTAATTGCGCCACTTTTGGCGAACGCTTGAACTCGCATAAAGCAACTTGATGTTTCATTTCATAGATGGAGCTACCACCAAAAAAACGCCTGTGAGACTTATGATTCATTGAAAATATTTTGTTTGAAGCACTGAGTGGTCAAGTTAGTGAGCACAAGTAGATAAAAGACACAATATGCATCTACTAATGTGCAATACTCGTTGGCAATTAGCGTCTAAAAGAAAAAAAAAGCGAGTTTCTACGGGACTGGTCAGCAGGAAAATTACGTAAATTCACTGCTGTCTCGCAGGTTCCCTAATAAAGATAAAGGAATTTTCTCTTCATAGAATCATAGAAAGGGCCTTGCTTCTTGATTATGTAGAAGTTCACAGTAGCAGCTTGTATAGTTTTGTCGCTTCATCGGTAATGCGTGACCAAGTACAGCCATAAACTGCCGCATTGACACAATAATAATTCATCAAGTTTTCGTCAGAGCACAAAGCAACTTCGCATGGAAAATAAGTGTAGTGTAGTCTACGTAGCCATTAAATATTATTGTTCTGCTTTGAAAAGTAAAAAAGATATTCTCACAAAAACTTTTAATATTTTGCCCATTTTCATTGGAGCGTAAATAAATTACTAATTATTTTATGACTAATATCTCTTCATAGAAACCTTAAATAGCACTTCTTCTAAAGGCACGGTAAATTTGGTCTTGTTATGTTGAACAGTTTCGCCGTACTGGCCGTACAACGGAGGCTTGTACAACGAAAATGCCTTTTGTTGCTCACACTATTTTCATTGCTATTAGGTAACGCTTCCGAACAGGCATTAAAACCAGGTGTCATTAGAAAGCGGAGATCATAAGCTTTCTGAATTATTACAATTAATATTTATTTGTCAAGCGCAGCGAGCACAGTGTGTCCGCAAACAATGCGTAAAATGCGGAGGGGGGTTCGCCGGAGTGGGACCGCCACAAAGTTAGAGAGCTCGTGTCGCAGAAATTCCGGTGTCGGCGTCGGCACCGTTGGTTGTGAGCGAAAAATCATCCGTGAGCGAAAAATCGAGAAAGTAGCAAATATAATAAACGATAAAATCTTCGGTCCCAATGAGGATCGAACCCGGGCCGTTCGCGTGGCAAGCAGGTGTCTTACCACAAAGCCACGATGTTACTTGCAGCTGCTTCGGACAAAAACACTACATAAATGTCATGTAGTGAAAGGAGTCTCGACGCATTTTGTTCGGCAGGTGCCACGACGAAAATGAGCCCGTACGGCGATTTGTAGGCGCATTCGCGAGGCCATCAAACTACGTCGAAAAACGCCGGGATAGTGCAGCCATCCCCGCTAAATACACACACGAACTTTCAAACAGTTCTAAAAATGGACAACTATGTCCATCTAGAGGAAAACATATCAAGCCAACGCAGCAAACGCTAGATAATGTGCTGTCATCTGTGAGGCATTGTGAGAAATATGTCTCGACTTTTCATGGCATCCGAGAGGGCCGGCGCGCGGCGTATATCTTGGAGGCCATGCGACTCTTGCTTTAGATCGAAAGCCTGTAAAATTCGCGCGCGTGCGTGCGTGTGTGTGTGTAACAATACACATTAATAAGTATGCACTTAGTGGTTGAAGTGCGCACTAGGGGCCGGATTTCGCTATCGCGTTCAACTTTTAAAGGCGAAGCTTAAGGGTCCCCCAATATTTTTTGTGCTTTCTTGCATTTTTCCAGCTATTATAGTTATTTTAGTGAATATCACATTCATCAGTAGCGCGCGTTTGTCGTTCATTAGTAGCTCGTTTATCGATGACTTTGTGTGGTTGAGTTGATGTCGAACATACCTTGGGGGAATCAGCAAGTGACGTTAATCATGCACTGCCAAACGTGCATTCAAGCGACTGGAGACTACCCTGGAGACGATGTTAAAAAGCGAATATCTGCTGCCGTTCATAGTTGCGCATAGTTTCGCTGCACAAAGTAATTAAAGTGATTTTGTGAACTCTCCTTCGTACATGAGTGACATTCTTTTTAATACAATTAGAAATATTTTCACAAATTGCAACATTCATTATACTTCCGCTCCTTTTGGGCTTTTGTGGTGATTATTTGCTTGGTAGCATTTGTGATGATTATCTCGGTAGTGTCTGGCAACTCTGCCTCTGACTCCTCCCCCCTCTTCCCCACCTCTACCATGGGTCTTTCGCGCCACGAAAGACGGTCGGTGCGTTTCCTCTCCGCGAGATAAATGTTCGTGGGCTGCGCTCACACGCTTTCATTCGCACATAGAGCATACGACGAGCGGGGCGATGTTATCGATTTGGAATTTATACGGAACATCACGGCAGCGCCAACGCGGACGGCGTCACCATGGTGTTCATATAAAACAGGCCGAGATCGTCAGTATAATTCATATCGTAATAAAAGATAAATTAGCCACATTGTGTTTCCACACCATTAACGTCAACGCAGTTGCCCGAATGTTCAAGCATAGCATAGACGGACTCAGTGGGTGCTAATCGGATAATGCTAATTTCGAAGTTAACTGAAACGTACGCTTGCACAGATTGAATGGACTTCGCAAAAGGAATACGAACAACGTGAAGTATTCCGTATGAGTTCGGCCTCTACATAAACAAAGCACTGTCTTTCCTGTAAGAGAACTGTGTGTTTACTTACAGCTAGTCGCCAATTTGTGTATGTGGTTTCTTCGCATGCTCGGAACTCCGAAACTCGGCTCTCTCTGGCGATATACGCCACATATCCTACAAAGCCCCTGCTCTGAATTATAAGACATGAATGAACCCGCCATGGCTTGCTTCCGAAAATAGCCAAGTTACAGCGACGATTCAGATATAGTTTTCTATGTTGAAACTGTTATGTACGTATGAGGATGCTATGCATCTTTACTGGCTGAAGTTTTATGCTTCTTTGTGGACATAACATTGTACGAAGAGTTATGGCTAGACTGATTAATTCTAATTCACGTGTTGGTTCATTAGGTATATAGCTTTAAAGGTGTAAGTTCATGATATAAATCTGCCGAAAACCGGGGCCTTAGTCAAAATTATGCTATTGCCTTTTCTGCTAAGCACATATTTAAACGTGCTTACCACGTGACTAATTCTACATTCAGTGGCGTGTGTCAGACCGCAAGAGTTCACCTCGGACTGAAGCTGCTCGTTCCGTTTATTCTTCACGGCAGACGAGAGCTGAGACAACATTTGCATAACCTATATAACCTGTCTTCAAACTTGCGGATTATATGCGAGAAGTTGCGTCTTTCTAAGGCGCGTCGGTGTGCCGACATTACCGCGGCAGAATTGGAAATTAGCTTCACTGAGGGATAAAATGTAGTGTGAATATTGAGGAAGATAAATATTGCAACAAACAAGATTCTGTGGCTGTCATGAAGTTTTAGTGGGTAAACGGGAAAATGTGTAAGGTATGAAATGCATGTATGCTAATTAGTGTTTATATTTTCACATTCTCAATGAAACGTCAAGCCGGTTGTCTGCCTACAGGCATATTTTCTAGTTTGTCGACCGTTTGAAATGAGCTAAGGGACAGTGTAATTTTGAAGATGCCGTGTTCAGCATTGTGAGAAGGCAGACTCTCAAATACGTATTGCAAATTCAGAGGTGATAAACTTCGTTATACAGTACTACCGGCGTTTTTTGGCACTCTCGTGGCACCGTGAGACTTTTCTGTGTACAGTGTAAGCTATACTTTAGGGTGTGGTACAGAGCTAGGCTAAGCTTGTTCGAGATAATGTGCAAATCAATGTTGATGCATTTTCCTGGTACCTGGTCCTCCAGCATTGCGCGGGAGAGTGTTTGAACAAAATGTGGTCTAACGTTGCCTTTTGAAATAACGCCTTTCCCATATCCCAATGTGGGTCATTTCTGAATGGAGTTTGACGTTAGGTTTTGAAAAGCATATCGATACTGATTTACACAATGGCTAAAATCTGGACGCCGATTCTGAAATATGTAGTTTTCGTTCCACGGCGATGTTTCAACTCATGACCACATAGGGTGGCTCACGAAGAATGTGCTTGGGACCAGTGCCGTCTCTGTAGCTCCACCCGAACACAGCGCTATTAATACAGGTGAGAGAATAATGCGAGTACTACTTACCAAAGTCGCAAAACTTTATTCCGTATGGAGCCGCTGGCCGCATACGAGAGGTCTGCCGGCCGCGTGTTTGAGACCCCTGATATACAGCTTGACTCAGCACTGCGTTCGTCTGGGTTGGGTGGAACATTTTGTCACAAAGAGAATTATTGAGCTGCTCCAACACAGGAAGAAGGAAACAAAGAACTACAGGGCAGAGCGCTGTCCTATCCTAGGTCACTTATTTACATTGTACTGGGTTCGCTTGGATAAAAACTTTGATTCTTCGGCTATTTCAAATTTGCACGCGTTCATGTCAGCTCTGTAGCATGGATCATCTTGTCTACCCATCTCTGTTTGTGTGCGAATCCGCGCTGCTAGTTTGATACCAATTTTTCGCCATTAATTTCAACCAGAAGCGCACTGCCGCACTACAAGTGGAGCTCTCAGAATGTAAAGAGATACCTTTTGTGCCGTTAACGGCTTGTGTAAATATGGCAATGCATGTCATTGCTGACCCGGTACGCTCATGTACCGATCGCAGCAAGAAACACAGAGAATGACGTCACGTCCTTTTCAAACCACAACCTACGCCGTGCTAAACAACCCGAGCGTCGGTATATGCAATCAATTTGCGAGGCTATAGCGTTACGACGGTGCAAAATCCAAACAAAATTACAACACATTCACTCCTATTGTAGATTCGCCAACGTATCGTTCACGATCGCGCTGTGGCCTTCAGTGAAAACTCCTAAAAATTGAGAGTTCATTAATTTTGTTTAAACTTGTCATAATGCAAAGAAAATAGGACATTGAAACCTCCCATTTTATTTGCTGATTCATCAATCCTTGACATCAAACGACAAATTAGGCAGTTTATAATCAGTCTGTCCACATGCAGTTCTTTAAAGTGCTTGCAAGGCACTGTGCAAGGGCACTCGTACATCGCTTCCACAGCGAAATGGCAGCTTCGGCATCGAAGACTCAAACCCTATATTGTGGTCAGCGACACGACATCGCAGCAGTGAAAAGTGATGACGTGTACACTGCCGTTATTTAGCTGAGACTTTCGTAGATCATCTACTGTGCAAACCTTCTTGGCCTCAGTACAGGTACACATAAGCTTTAGTGCGTCGGCACTATGCCCACGTGCGTTCATTTTCTGTTCCGCCGTTAGCACTTCTCGCTTTTCTCTCTACGCGCAGCGGCTCTTCTTCCCGGCGTTCCCCCGTACCCGAGCCGGATGATCACGTGATGCACACACATCACCACATGACTATGCGTAAGCGAGACGCGCCCTCTGACTTTCTCTGGAGATTAGACTCAACGCCACCGAAAGAAACTCCGACGAAATTTCTTTTGGTGACGTTGTTAGGCTGCCCTATAGAATAATGTTGTGGCGAGCGAGGAGGACATCAAGGTCTTCCTTGGTGCGAGGCGCAGCACCTTTAGCTGCGTAACGCACTGAAGACTCGTTCACACCGAAGGCAGAGCGGCCAAAAGCGAGCAAGCGGATGTTCAACGCGGCGAGGGGGCGAGGCGGCGAGCGCGGGCCCCCCGAGGAGAAGAGCAGACGACGTTCAGTTTGAAATTTCAGCTCATTTCGCGGCCCGTATCGGTGTAATTCTTGGCAGACACCATCGTGAGCGCGCAATGTAAGCATTGCGTTTGTTAGCATAAAATGGTCAGACCTGGTGAGGAGTCGTTTAAAATTCTGGAGTGGAGGCTCTCGCATCGTATTACCGGCAATGTTGATGCTACCATTTGCACCTGGTTTGTCTCGGAAACACGCTCGGTTGGTGTCGCTTTTCGGTTGGTGCCCGCTTAGAAAAGTGATTTTGCTGTGTTAGTATCATGTAGCCTAATTATAAAATAAGAGATTGTTGTTTCGTACGAAAGTAACTTATCGAGAGGAGTATTGAAGGCTGGATTTCAAGTAATATTTGCCTAGACATTGAAGCTTCTTGTGAAAAACTTGTAACAAAAAGACACACGTCGAGCACTATCTGTCCCGAAAGTACCCGTATTTAACTGGTAGTGCGTGTAAAGAAACACTGCTCTGTTTGTTTGTTGGTCAGCTGAAATTGTTGTTTTTTGAAATCGTCAAACATTTTTCTAAACAGCGACGCTGACGTCTTATCTTGCCACTGGTACGATGGCGGATTCTTGACTTTACATTCGAGGCATAACTTCCACTCCACCAATATTAATATTCCTCCTTGGTATATATATCAAAATTGGCCTTGGATGACATGAGTGTATGACGAACACAATTAGGGGTCATGACATGAATAACGTGATATTCCTGCGGCGTATGTCATGAACTCATCTCCCCAGTGACGTGATGAGCCTACCAGCATACCGCGGTCCATTGTATGCGGATATCCGCCACAGATGATTAACAGTCTATCTCAACCCAGGAATGGCTAGAAATACACTGGAAGCTTTATATGACATATTGCGGAGCTTAAGCAAAAGAAAAACATACCGTTTGTTATCGTTGGTGAGTTTAACGTAGCAAACAAACTTGTGACAACGACCATAAGCCACGCCATACAGATTGTAAATAAATGTGTAACATTAGCAGTTTAGGTGACGCAGAAGCGTAGCCAGCTATTTTTTCAGGGGGGGGGGAGTTCCGACCACCCTTTTTTTAAGTTCGTAGGTGTGTTTGTATGTGTGCGTGTATATGTTCACATGCAAAATCGAAAAATTTAGGGGGGGGGGGTCGAACCCCGCCCAATCACCCCCCCTGGCTACTCCCCTGGGGTGACAGTTGCCTACATCACTTGTGGTGATAGTGCTTGTCTAACGTCAATTGAGGTTGCAGTGTCGGCTATCCGCTTCATAACAGTATAAAAAGCATTACATGTGTACTCCTATGACTCAGCAAGCTGTATGCAAGCGTTGCCTGACCCCAGATGATTACGCGAACGAGGGCTACTTGAGGTATTCACATAATCTATGAACGTTACGACATGAACTGTGTGACCATAAGCTACCTTTTAGGCACCAGTGTAGTGGATGTGCCTGGTAAGATCAAGATATGCAAACTTACGCAAAAACGTCGAGGCAACTCGTAAGGCGTCCCTCAAAGAAAAAATAAAAATTAAAAAAATACGGTATTGGCAGCGACACACTGACAGGTTCCCATGAAATAGATTCCTACAATGCTTGGGATCTGCCGGAATTTTAATATGTTTGAGCATTTTTATGCCGAATCAACGAGAAAACTGTCCGTCCGTGTGACTCTCCGGCAGTCCCTCTGTCACCTAAGTCGATCATCGCCGTGAAAAAATAAACGGCTAAAACAAAACGGATTTTCTTGGCGGGACTGGATTTGAACCCGGGCCCCAACGCTTCGAAGGCGAGTGTCTTAACCTCTGGCTGACGCACCGTCTTTTTCCTTTATTGCCCCTTTTTAACGTGTCGCGATAAAACATTATTATAACGCAATCATAAGCGCATCAAATACACCCTCTTAACTGGCACTCGTGACTGCATCTAAAAGTGTTTCGTGCGTACGAGAAACTCTGCACAAGTTAACCAATCTGGTACACTTTCAACAAGTTTTTGTTCTTCAACAAAACGCGTTATACTGTCTTAGAAATATTGACGCCGCACAGGCGTTCACGTTGGCGTGCTGAACGGCCATCCTGCACTTCGACGTGCTACGGAGCGCAATCAACAGTATGTATTGTATGACATTCTGCCGCTAGTGAAAGCAACACACACAAGAAAGACACGAATACGACGACATCGTTTTTCAGTAGCGGCAGAATGTCATACAATAAGCAATACCAACTAGGCCAAGAAGAAGTTCTCCTCAACGGTATGTAAGACGAACAGTGTCCCGTCATCGCTTTCATCAGAGATACCAAATGCCAGAGGGATCTAAGAGAAAAGTAATGGTTGATCGCTCCGTCATAGAAGTCGGTATAACACGAAAGAGTTAACCGCGTCTTCACAGTAGTAGTTGATATTGACTGTACATTGATCTATGAGAACTTGAACAATGTCTCCTGGTGTTTTGCAGCTACATCACCGTTTTCAGGGGCGTAGGCAGAAGTATTTTCGGAGGGCGGAGGCACCTCCTTGATCTGGCATTGTGCCTGGGCAGATAAGTGGGGTCGAGTGTCATATTGTGCTCTCCATTCCATGGGAAAATTTATTTTCGCGGAGAGGGGGGGGGGGGCACGGGCCCGGTGACCCCCCCCCCCCGGCTATGCCACTGACCGTTTCACGTGAGTGCACCCCCGTTGACGCCCAGTGGCCCATCTCCATCGCGATGACTAACGTCCAAAAAGACATTACATCTGTTGTTGCTCAAGTAGTTAGCACACACATGGACACAGCATTTGGTGAATCCCGCGCAAAGGTAGCATCAAGCAAATAATAAACACTCAAGCATATACCACACAGCACCCCAGGAGCGTGAGAGGCAGAGTTCGTAGCTTGAGCCGTGAACGCGGGAAGGCGTTCCGATTTGCGCTGGCGTGTCTGTCTGCACCATAGCACTCACTGCGCAAGCCCTGTCGACATCGTTGCACTTCTGTGGCGCTTATTGCAGAAGTTTTATTAGTCGCTGCTATATCACTCGAGACCGTATGCGGCGGGCAAAGACTGTTGGTGCATGTGGAAGCTGCACTACTTTGGCGAGGCGGCGTCATACGTTAAAACGACGCAAAAGGCAAAGCACGTTAACTGCGTCGTCACCGAACCAAGCAAGCGTACACACCGCAATGCACCGACCACAGAGTTGCCTACATTATTGTACCGAAAGCCTTCGTTGCGCTGAAACCACAGAAGCGCTTCCTGTTGGCACTCGTTAGTGTCATGGTGCCGTACTTAACTTCACCGCTTCCAGACGGCAACACCAGCCTCGCCAACCAAGAACGCTGTGAGAGGGAGATGGTGTGATAAATATGAGACACGTTTGTGAAGACTCGTGCACGCGCGTCGGTAGCACCCGGCACCTGTCGTCGCGGACCGAGAGGTCGGGGGTTCGACTTCAAGGTCACCTGTAGCAGTGAAACCTTTTCTTCTATTGTTTCTTCGTGTATTCGTGTGGATTTTACCTAAATCACTTCCGTGACAAATGGCGTCAGTGAAGTCTTGGTGGACCCCTGCCTATAACACTTTGGTGGAAAATTTGTGTTCATGGTACGCTGCGATAGGTTCCATACAAACACGGCGTCACAACTCTATCACTTCCGCCTTTCTACATATTTTGCAGTCACTCCTCCACGGCATAAACATGCCATTTTCCTCTAGCCAGGTTTTCACAGGAAGTGTACCTTTAGGAAGTTGAAAGAAGAACGTTGTCTTTCCTACAGGTACTATCATTTCCTAATAGATCCGGAAAAACGCGCACATTTAACTGTGGCACCTATTCCCAGAAATATGCATCCGACGTATCACGCAGGTAGGAGGAAAGCCAGAGCAGACTCCTTACGCAAAACATTTCAAAATAGCCCAGAAGCCGTCGTTACAGACGTAAGTAAAGCGAGCAGAGGGACACATGTAGTGGCAATTGTAGCACAAAATCACACCACAATGGCGTCGGTTAAAACGTGTTACACACAAGTGGCAGAGGCGGCGGCAATAGCCATAGCCATATCCAACGCAGAAATCAAGGGAGAATCAGTGGTTGTGCTCTCCGATTCACAGGCGGCATGCCGAATGTTGCTCCGAGGAACGCTACCTAAAATAGCGTACACATTTTTAAATAAACCCATAACAGGAGATTATCACGGCATATGGTGTCCTGCTCACGAAGGATTGGAGGGGAACGTCATGGCAGACCGTATAGCTCGAGGCATCACCAACCGAGCGACGTGGCAGGCCATGACGTTGAACCTCTTTCCAATTCGCGTGATATCCTTCTCCAACAAAGGAAGCAAAGAAGGGAATATGGGCTTCCACATAAAGACTTGGATAGCCAACAAAGCAGGGATTGGAGACGCATACAAACCAACAGCTTTCCCAATTTGTACCATCTAAGTAGAATGTATCCCGCAAGAATAAAGATACCTGTCCGTGGTGTTCACAAGCACCAACACTCAGCCACATAACATGGGAGTGCACCCAGAGGCCCAAACACATCGACAGCTCACACATCACTAAGCAACCACACATGTTTCACAGGCAGTGGGAGGCATGGCTTGCGCACGAGGACAAGCAGAGCCAAATAGCTTTGATTGACTAGGTCCAGCGAGCCGCTCGTGCCAGCGGAGCCCTGGACTGAGGGCCCGACAAAACTGCCTGCATTTTATTTAATTTTTTTCTGAATAAAGTTTCTTCCTCCTCCTCCTCCTTTACCTGGCATACACAACGGCGCTTGCAAATGCGCATATATCTGAATCATATGAATGCGTTGTACAAGCGGGAAAAAACAAATGTAAAAGGAGCACTTTCTGTGAAGGCCACGTTGAACTTCTTAGTATTGGAATAAAAACCTTCTTCACGACAAGATGTCACGCCGACAGGGAGGATTGGACACATCAGAAAAATCCCAGTTTTGCGGAAATTTGATGCGAAACACGCGTTTCCGTGTTCGCAGGGTGCGCGTGTCATGGGTACGTTCATTGGTTCTAGATACGGTGCAGAACGAGCGCTAAAGACATGAATGACGCCATGCTAATGCCGCCCGATACAAGTCCAATGGTTCCAGAACAACGCGGGTTAGGTTATTTGCTAGTGCCAAATAATTATATACACGACCGTTGACGCGCATCAACTTGATGTCCATGTGTAGCGAGTGACATGTTTAGTTTTCTTTTTTGTTTTTTTTTTTGTTTTTGTTTTTTGTTGGGGTTTATCGTCCCGAATCTGAGATATGGTTATAAGGGACGCCGTAGTGGAGGGCTCCGGAAATTTCGACCACCTGGGGTTCTTTTACGTGCACCTAAATCTAAGTACACGGGCCTTAAGCATTTTCGACTCCATGTCAAATTCGGCCGCCAAGGCCGCGATTCGATCCCGCGACCTTCCGGTCAGCAGTCGAGCACCACAACCATTAGACCGCCGTGGAGGGTCACGTGACAAGGTTCGACGTCGCGGCGGTCCATGTGTATTATCTCGATGCTGGCTATGGCGAGCCAAGCTCCGACGTGAGCGGCTATATGCGTTTGCTTTTGTTGGCTGCAGGGTTGCCAGGTTGGCTACATTACGCCAATTTGGCTACTTGTTTATGTCGGTGGGAGCAGAAAAATCGTCTTCGCCACTTGGCTACATTTTGGCTAGTTTTTTGTTCTATTGGTTTGAATCAAACTATCGATATATTTTGACGTCGCAACCGCTGGCGTTATGGTAAGTGGTGTCAAAACATGGCGACCAAGGTGTGCTTCCAGCTCTCAAAATTGAACCTGACTCTTGTATTAAACAAACGAAAAAACTTTAGGATACCTGGCTAGGACTCGGGGGAGAACTGCTGTATGGGGCCGTATTTTTCTGGCCACTGTAACTGGATGTGAAGAGGACAATCGAAAGCGCTCCGAATCAGGAATGCTCTGCACTCATCGACATTAGGAATTGTAAATGCGACGGGCCGACTGTTTCATTTCTTACTAATAGGTACGGATTGCGACACGGGAATATTAACTGCTCGGACTTCGTCATCACGCGAGAAACGACTGCCAAAGCGACTACAGTTTATGCTTATAATACAGCAACTGTGATTTTGCGCACACTCGCGCAGTGCTCATTTTTATTGTCGTTACGAGGCTGGTACTTTTAAGTGGTCTCACACTCCCTCAGGTAGCGGGCCGCTGTCGCAAAATTTAGACTCCCGATATAGGTAAGGACAGTGAAGAAAGATGGGGGCCGGTAGGGGGGCTTGAAGAAAATGTCACCAAACGTTGCCATTTGAGACAAGCCCTTTACCATATCTGATATATGGCTTATTTCTGCAGGGGTTTTGACGTCAGCTTTCAAGAAACGTATCGATACTGATATCTCCAAAACTGCTGAAATCTGGACGTCGATTCTGAAATATACAGTTTTTTTCCAGTTTATGATTTAACACCTGGTAACCACATGGGGTGCTTCACAAAAAAAATGCTTCAGACCATTCAAGTCCCATGCACGTATATATTAAGAAAAAAAAAGATGGCTGATCCCTCCGTCATAGTAATCGGTATAACACCAAAGTGAAACGTGTCGTCACAGAAGTGGTTGATTGTCCATTTATATATCAGAGCTTGTAGAATGTCTACCGTTCTTTGGCAAATATAGCACCGCTTGAATGTGGATGCACTCACGTTGACGCCCAGTGGCACATCTCCGTACCGACGACTAACGCCCATGATCATGATGTTTAACCCTTGCGGTAGCCGAAGTTCTTAACATATACGTGGACACCGCATATGGTCAATACCGCGCAATAATGGCATCAACAAGCACATAATAAACACTGATACTCGATATGCACTCCTTCAAAGCTTCGTGAAAGGTGAAGAGAAACGCTACGCTCGTCGTGTCTTCCCTCTAGCCCGGCCGTTAGTTCTCACAGGGCGAGCGGGGCACGCGGTGCGACAGCCAGGCGAGCGTCGGAGAGCTATTCTTGGATATGGATGGATGCTATGAGCGAGGCTTGGGCTAGAGGCACCACCTCGCGGTCTGTTAAAGCGTTGAAGAACTTACACGTCTATTGGAAATGCGCCAAATGGGACGGTCGTAACAACACCGCGTTTTAGGGGCGAAGCTCCTTAAGGCGGCACCCGTTCGTCCCTCGTAGTCGTAGTAGTGCGTAACCAGCCGTAACGCTAGTACCAGATCTTGACCTCCAATGTGGTGCCGGTGGGAGATTTTTCCTGTGCGTTGTTGAACAATAAAAAATTCGCAGCGTGCGCGTTAACTAAAAGCCGAATTCTTATGTCTCTCATTCCCCATTAGCAGCCATTGGCATGTTCCAGTAGGAAACGTTAGTAGAAGTAGAAGTGTAAGTGTCAGCTAAAAGCCGCCTTCTTCTGTCTCTCATTCCCATTAGCAGCCATTGTTTACCTCGAAGGTAGTGCCTGGTGAGATTTCTCCTGTGCGTGATTAAACAATGAAAATTTTGTTCAAAACGCCGTTGATTGATGAAATAAACCAACGAAAGACGCCAGATGTTTTCTAAAAGCAAAACGAAAGAACGCCAGATGTTTCTAAAGCAAAACGAAAAGACGCCAGCTGCTTAACGAAAGACGCCAGATGTTTTCTAAAGCAATGGTTTTCTAAACAATGAACATTCACAGCGTACATGTAAAATTAAAGTGAGCTGCAAGTCGTCATAAGTCATCGAACCTTTAGTATAAACGCGCCCGATCTCACGTCCGTGATGATGTACTGGGCAGAATTCACGGAAGATTCACGGTTTACCGATGAACCTCCGCAGCTTCGCCCACTCATCATCATTCACTCCGTGGATATGCTGTGATTTTTTAAAGACTGTTTACACACTACTACGACGGGGACGAACGGGTGCCGCTATAAGGAGCTTTGCCCCTAAAACAACGTCCAGCTCATGCCTGGCTCCTATCTTTTTTATTTTGGTGTTTGCTCCAGCCTGGTGGCACACATGTCACCACCTCGTTATAAAGGGGACGCTTATAGCATCCGTCCTTCCAAAAGCAGTGTGAGAGGAAAGGGTGAAAGGTAAAAGCCGCGTTCATGTACCTCCGTTATATGTTTGTCGGTAGCTCAGTCGGCTAAACGCCTGCCAGCCATCGTCGCGGACCGAGAGCTCATGGGTTCGACTTCTGTCAACGGAATTTTTTCTTTGCCATCTGATGGCTTTAATTTTGATGACGTATTTCCGTCACGGAAATACATCAAGAAAGTCTTGGTGGACCCCGGCATAAAACACTTTCGTGTTAAAATTATGGTACGACTAGAGTCATGTGCGGACTGGGCCACTATCGATAGGTCCACGGGCCGCGTGTTTGCGACCCCTGTTCTAGTCCTTTTTAGAAAGGTCACGCAGAACGCGTGAACAGCGTGGTGTTTCTGCAGCTACGCAAGAAATTTGGCCATCCTGCATGAAATGATTCGTGAAGTCAAAAGTTTGTGCTTTATTCTCAGCAATTGCGATTTCGAAACGTTCTTGCTGCACTTATTCACATATCCAATAAAACGCTCTTTCATTCAGTCATATAAACAAAAATGTGGCAGTTATTTTCACACACCCGTGGCTACATTTGGGTACTTCTTGGCTAGTTTCTTTTTTTTCAATTTCGCGGCTATTTGCTGTCTTTTCGGCCTGGCAACTCTGGACATTCTTGAAGTCCTGAGTAGAGGTGTGCACGGGCTCCGGGTAGGCCGAAAGCCCGAGCCCGACCCGGCCCGCGGGCCGGGCTCGGGCGGGCCGACGTATTTTCCTCTCGGGCCTGGGCCGGGCTCGGGCTACTTGCAGTTTTATCGGGCCGGGCTCGGGCCCAGCGCAAAGCCTGACTCAAGCCCGAAATATAGAGAATGAGCGGGAGTTGTTTTCTAGCACGCATGCAGCGCCTTTTCCGCGACCGCCCTTTACCGCTTTTCTTTTCCATTCGCTACTTTAATCAAAAGGGGAGCAGGTAAAGCACTGCCTCTGTTGCACTCCGACAAACAGAAGTAACACCACCTGAGCTAGTGACGGCGCCACGCGACTGTTCGCGTTAGATTTAAGGCCAAATCCCATATGAGTGAAAATGTACGCGACAGCGACGAGCGACCCGATGTAGATCGCCTTCGTGCAAGCTGACGCTTGCATGGGGATACCCCATACACGTGACGGCTTTGGCGAGCGAACTCCATTGTTGCTGGCATGAGGCCGTCTACTTGTATAGCAAAAGTGCCACGCTGTCACAGGTATGCAATGAAAATAAAATATTTGTTGCATGTTGGTACGTAAAACGTTTACCATTGTCTCGCAGTATTTTTATATGCACGTGCATAATTATTACGTTATTTGTTGGTGTGCAGCTGATGTGCTTAGTACGTCGCTGATGTAAATCCGGTTCGGGTGTTTTGTGACTTCGGGGTGATGAGCGACGGTTTCCAAATGCGAAAAAACCGAGCGATCGCGCGATTTCGAACACGCGATACATCGCGCGAACGGCCCGCAGCGAACCTTCAAAAAGCCGGGCCGGGCGGGCTCGCAGCCCTTTGCCGTCGGGCTCGGGCGGGCCTTCGACAAAGTCAGCGGGCCCGGGCCGGGCTCGGGCTCGGAAACACGGCCCGTGCACAGCTCTAGTCCTGAGTGTCGTTGTTGCCCCGGCTGACGCGGTTGCCGTACTCGTGCGACTGCTGTCGGCAAACACCTGTAGAAAGGCCGCTCGCTCGCCCCGTCTCGCTTTCGAGTGAGTCGCCCGCGCGCCTCGGTCCCCTACACGAGCTCGAATTGGGGCGGCGTGCCAGTGGGTTTCGTGCTTTTCGGCGGTCGGGTGCCGTTACCCTGGCTGACGCGGTTGCATATTCGTGCGTCCGCCGCCGGCAAACTCCTCGAAAAACGCCGACTGCCCGCTCGGGTTAGCGCTCGATCTCGTCTCTTTTGTGCGGCCAGTTCTCGACGTAGCGCGATGCGAAGATGACCGCTAGAAGTCCTCCGAAGAAGAGGCTGTTCGGTTAGCGCGTCTATGTGACTTACAAGGCATTAAAAAAGCTAAGCGTGGCTTTACTATCGCAAACGCGAATGGGAGTCAAGCATTAGCCAAGCAATAGTGATAGCCATACAATACCCAAGCGAAACGGTAGCCAAGCAATGCCTAACTCCCATAAACCTCGCTTAACATTGATCTTGCTTTTCTACACCTTGCCGTTCTTCGCCTAGCTTTGCGCTAGTTTTCATTACGTTTGCTTAAGCTTTCACTCAGCCCCACTGATGACTGGTCTTTGCGATAGTAAAGACACGCCTAGCTTTTTTAGGGGAAAGTATTGCACGCGGGTGCCACGAAAGCCTCGATCTTAGCCATGGACAGCTTCGCTGCAAGACCTACAAGAAGATATTACGCATACGCATCCCATAGGCGCCCCTTCAAAAGATATTCTGGAGAAATTTTGCATTGAAGAATCAATTGCTACGGCCACCAGTGCATATTTTAGTCGAACCTCCCCCTTGCTTGGTGGAGACCCGCCGTGGTGGTCTACTGGTCATGGTGCTTGACTGCTGTACCGGATTTCGCGGGATCGAACCCAGGCGGCGTGTACATTTACATCATCATCATCAGCAGCAGCAGCAGCCTGACTGCGCCCACTGCTTGGCAAAAGCCTCTCATTGCTTAGATTTAGGTGCACGTTCAAGAACACCAGATGGTCGAAATTTCCGGAGCTCTTAACTGCGGCGTCTTTCACAAACGCCTCGTGGTTTTCGGACGTCAAATTCAATGATGATGAATGCTTGGTGGCGACTTCATAGCAGACACTTAGACGGTTCTGTTGTAAGCATTTTCTTTATCTTGTAGTCGTTTGCTTAAAGGAAAAACTTCAAAGGTAATTTTGTTTTCACGATATTTTGACTGCCTAGGTTAGTACTAACGCTACTTGGATTGGCAGCCGAACTCTGCAATATAAACAGATCGACCGCGGGAGCTTTGCAGGATGACTTAACTGTGCCACTGTCTGCTTGGCTCCAGTGACAATCGTCTGAATGTGCTCATCGTTTCGATGTGAGATCTACACAGTCGTCTACGTACTACTCTGAAGTGTCTATATTGTAATTCGAGAGCATTGCATGGCGCATTGTGCGACCTCGCTATCGCCACAAGAAAGTGGCATTTAAATTACGTCATCTTTTACGATGTGCGTGTAATTTCTCGAAAACCGAATGTCAGAAAAGGAACGTTCGAATAGTGAAGGTTGGTACACTATTGACTAGCCGGCGCGCAAGTACGCGACAAAGCCTGAGCAAGCTGCTGCGGAGGGAGCCCGGCGATCTGCGGCGAGGTTATGGTATATGTTTTAGGGGCGAAGTACCTTAGGGTGTCGGCGTGTCGGCGGGCATCGTCGTGTCCTGTCCATTTGCTTGAGCGCAGGAAAGGGCGCCACAGCCTCAGCGCTCGCCGTGTGGCGAGAGAGCGAACGGCGCGCGTTGACTTTAGAAACTATATTTCTGCAATGAACGCTGAACTACCAGCTCGCAAGGAACGAGAACGCGCTCTCGCGCGCGAGAGGCAACGCCGACGCAGGCAGCGTCTCCTAGCTAGTTTCTTGGTTGAAAAAACCGATTGGTCTCGCTGCACAACCGTTCACCGGCCACCCCGTATATATAGGCACTGGATCTTGACCTGTAATCTAGCGCCGATGGGAGCTTTCTCTTGTGCGCAGTTGAATAAATATACGCAGCGCGCACGTTAGCTAAAAGCGGACTGCGGGTCTTTGTGTCTGGTCTTTCGTCTGTTTCTCATTGCCCATTAGCAGTGATTCTGCTGTGGGAAACACCGGCGCACACTGCATGCTTCGCCCCTCCACAGGTTTCACGTTAGTGGAGCTGTTTCATTATGGTGCCAACGGTCCGGAATGACCTTTTTTCATAGAACAAGATCTTAATGAATTGCCTTCAAATACAGTTTTTTGCTAGGGACGGCTGAGAAACTTCTATGGCGCAAGCAACCAGCGACAGAACGCACTAGCGGAGAGGTTGACCTCTTTGTGAACAAAAATGGTGTCATAAAAGGTGTAACAAAAGTCTCATACATAAAAATTACGCATCATCTCCTCTACGGGCACCCATGGTGGGATGCGAAACACCGCGGTGGGTGCGCATCGAGTTTCCGTTTCTCTTATGTGACTTATCAGACGGTGGTTGCCGAGGCTTTTCAATTACCACTTGCCAACGCTGACGTTTACGTTCGGCTTCCTGAGCCCTCCTCTGCTCCGCGGCGGCGGCGCTGCCGCTGCAACTAGCGCCGACGTTGACGTTGTTCATGGCGTTTCGCACACCGTTGCACAGAGAGAGAGAATGAAGGAAGCACATCGAACACGCGCTTTCGCAGCCTCGCAGCTTCGAGATTTGCTTGCCGGCGTTGCCGTTTACGTTCAGCTTCGCGAGCTTCCATAGCGCCGTTGCGAAGGAGAGTGCAACGGGAGCGAGCGCGCGCCGCATTATGTACGAGCGCACAGCTGTGGCGGAGAGAAACGGGAGAGGAGAAACAAAGCGGATGCAGTGTTCACGCCACCTCATCCCGCCTCCTCACGCTCATGCGAGGAGAGGGGGGAGAGTTGGCGCATGCGCAATATGGGTGCGGACGCCGCAGAACGGACACTGCCCCAAGCATAAGATGCTTTCGCATCTTATAAAAGCATACCTTCTAGAAAGGTAGCAATGGTTCTAGTTAGTGGTTGTGTATAATAGATAGGTTAATGAGGATTAAGTTAAATTAGGAAAGCGTTTAGTTAACACCGTGGATTGTTAACTAAAATCTAATTACCAGGGTCACTTACACTATGAAAGCACAGCAAAATGCCGATAGGTCTGCCGTAAGTGAAAGCACGAAAGTGACGCTTGACGGGTACGCAGTAGCCAAGTGTTGGGCTGGGAAGGAGTATTCTTATTACGTATAATACTTAAGTAGGGTTAATTAAGAGTCTGATCGGACCACAGAATGTTTATAGCTTCGCGGCAAATAGAGCTAGCAAAAGGCAGTTTAGGTTGTAGGTACATGTACAGCAGTATACTGCAGCAGTGAACTGTACTCTTTGTTGCAGTTAAGGGTAAGGAAGGAGGTGACGTCACTCGCTGCGCCCGCGCGTAGCGTGTGCCTCTTCCTGCTCTCTTGTAGCGGTGTACGCTGGCGCCGGCTGCAGCTGCGTAAGCTCCGCTGCGCTTACGCCACTCGCGCATCATGCGCTGGCCTGCGCCTCTCGCTGTAATCTCCTGACGGCGCTCGCAGCAGGCCCCCCTCTCCGTCCTCCGCTACTTTCCTTTCGATCGGTGCTTGCTTACGCCTGACGCGTTCGGGCACGTCAGCAGTCGCCTGGACGAATACCGTTGAAAACGTAGATCCCGTAAAAGATGTTCCATCTCCATTGGGCTCGCTCCGTTCCCGTACAGTGGATATGGAAGACATTCAAATTCTAGGCCCTGCAGGTGCAGCAGAGTTTGAGAGTTGGGTCAAACACAGGCGGCGTTAGGTCAAACGCACAGAGCGCCACACATGGCGAACTTAAAATTATGCGATACGCAGGCCGTCGCGGCCCGCGCTGCGTCTGCGTCGTCTCGCTGGCGACCCAAGCCGCCTTGGGGACCCGCGCTAGTTTTCAGTTTTTGAGTCTTGGGACAACGCGAACGCAAGAACCCAAGAGCGGCTTGGGTTCTCGGACTGTGCACTGACGGCTCGCATATTTCTTGGATTCCCAAGTTCCATGGGGCCGCAATTCCAAAATTCTTTAATATAGAAAAGGCGTAAATTGTGTCTTGCAGTTAAATGATATTATTTTCCGTCTCCTTTATCCGAAGTGAGACAAGAAATGTCGAAGTGGTATTAGGGAGTTTTCGTATAGGGGCCCCAAATGTTTTGGGGCCCCATAGAAATATCATCGAGGTCACTACGCATGCGCGAAACCCAAACAGCGTTCGGGTTTTGCGTTGGGGACGGTATTTCTCGAATTTAGCGGGAGCCTCAAAGTCCCCAAAAGTGTGGCGGTAGAGAGCAACCGAGGAAGAGCTAGTGCTGGAGAATTTCAACTGGAAAAAGGCTGAAGGAAAAATTCCAAAGCGCACTGCCGCGGGTTTAGATGGGATTCCCGTTAGCCTCATTAACGAACTGGGAAATAGCACTAAAGAAGCACTGCTGAAAGCTGTAGAAAAATGCTTAAAGGACAGGCAAATACCGGATAGTTGGCGAAAAGGTAGAATGAACTTAATCTATAAAGGCAAGGGAGAAAAGGATAACATTCGCTCGTATAGACCACTAACCATTACATCGGTACTATACAGGTTGGCGATGCAAGCAGTAAAAATGAAAATAGAAAAGTGGGTAGAACACAACGATATTTTGGGACAACTCCAGAATGGATTTCGAGTCGACAGGCGGTTAGACGATAACCTGTTTGTTCTCACTCAGTGTATAGAAATGTCTAAAATAGAAAATAGGCCCTTGTACATGGCTTTTCTAGACATCACTGGGGCGTACGACAACGTTAATCATGAAATTTTGTGGGATATATTGAAAGGAATGGGCATAGGCGACGATTGTATACAGCTTTTGAGGGAGATATACCGAGAAAATACAGTTTGCATAGAATGGGAAGGAATGAGTAGCGAAGAGAACGTTGAGATTAGCAAGGGGCTGAGACAGGGATGTCCTTTGTCCCCGCTGTTATTCATGCTGTAGATGGTGAATATGGAAAAAGCGCTAGAAGGTAGCAACTTTGGTTTTAATCTGTCACACAAACAGGGCGGCGTGATGATTGAGCAGAAGCTTCCAGGATTATTTTATGCTGACGATATTGTCTTATTTGCTGACAGTCGAGAGGATATACAGCAGCTGGCGGATATATGCGGAAGGGAAGGGGAAGCTCTAGGACTAGGATTTAGTGTAACAAAATGTGGATTGATGGTATTCAATGACCCTTGTGATCAGGCGGTGTCAATACAGGGCCAAGAAATACCGAGGGTGAGCGAATACATGTACCTCGGAGTATGGATAAATGAAGGTGACAGGTACATGGAGGTACAGGAAAAAGCCTCAGCAGCAAAAGGAAAAAGGAATGCTGCAGTAATGAAGCACAGAGCACTGTGGGGATACAATAGGTACGAGGTGCTTCGAGGTCTGCGGAAAGGTGTAATGGTTCCGGGGCTTACTTTTGGGAACTCAGTGGTGTGCATGAGGGCAGAGGTGCAATCTGGAATGGATATAAATCAAAGGACTGTGGGACGCCTCGCGTTGGGTGCTCACGGGAAGACGACAAATGAGGCTGTAAAGGGCGATATGGGATGGGCAGGTTTTGAGGCGAGGGAGGCTCAGAGCAAAATAAGGTTCGAAGAAAGGCTAAGGAATATGAAGGAGAGTATATGGGCAGAGAAGGTGTTCCGTTACTTATATAGGAAGAGCGTGGACACACAGTGGAGAAAAAGAACTAGGAGGCTCACTAGTAAATATACGGCTGGTAGTGTAAGCAGTATGTCAACAAAGAGCGTTAAACGAAAAGTCAGAGAGGCGGAGAGGATTTACTGGATGGCAGCTATGGAGAAAAAAACCGGCTTTGAGTAACTACCGAAAGGGCAAAAATGAAATAAGGAGGGAGGTATTCTACGACAATTCAATGGGAAGCGCTTTACTGTTTGAAGCGAGATCGGGTTGCCTTAGAACGGGTAGTTATAATGCGAGATTCAGTAAAGAAGAAGAACAATGCACGTGCTGCGGGGAAGATCACGAAACGGCGGAGCATGTTCTGATTGAATGTGGAGACATCCACTCAGGTGTACGTTTGGGCACGAGCCTACATGACGCCTTGGGTTTTAGAGACAATGGAAAGCTGAACACACCCGCGATTGAAATAAGTAAGAGACGGTTAGAGTATCGGTGGCAGAAAACTACAGAGAAAGGACAAAAATAAATAATGGGAAAAAAATAAGGACATTCTGCCGTAAAGGGCACAGAACGGAGCTGAAAACTTAAGGTTTTTTTTTTTTCTTCTGGAGTAAAATAGTTAATTGAAGCAAAGACTCTAGGCCAACGCTAAAAAAAAAAAGAGTAAAGGTTTTTTTTTTTTTCGAGCCTGGTGGCACACTTGTCACCGCCCCGTTATAAAGGGGACGCTCATAGCATCCATCCATCCATCCAGCAGCGCCACTAAGCGATGCTCGGGGAGCCTATCGATCGTTTTGTCAGCCAACTCTCGACCAATGCTTTACGTGTGCGTCTCGCCGCTTGTGGAATGCTGTGCGAATATCGTGCGTATCTATCTTGCTCTGCTTCCCAATTGTTTGTTCCCACTTGTGACATTCAGCCCGACCGACCTGGACGAACCTTCTACAACCCCGAACTTGGAAATCCTTAACATATGATTGCGGGTGCGTAAGTCATATTGGGGCGTGTTGGAGTGATATGAGAACGCTACACAGCACCGTACGCGTATAGCTCATAGGCCATCGGTGGGTGCATAGTTGCATCGCGCAGCGCGCACCTATACTTGGCAGCGTGCCCGTGTTTCGCTTAAAAAAAAAAAAACAAATTATCATTTTTTCAACACAAACGGTAAGGAAGAAACCGGGCGGGGCGATTGCCTCCTTCCCTCGCAAGGCTAGATGCGCCTACAACTAACACCATCATTCTCCTCATCCTCCTGCGTAAGTCTACAACGAACGTGGAGCTGAAATAAATTTTTTAAATAGCTCACTAATAGCAAAGCTACAGGCGTTGCTGGCCACTTTGTCTCGTTTGTTTTCTCTACCCTCATAACTGGTGTCCTTTCCTTCTCGAGAAATACTCTAACCGACCACGCGGCTCGCGTCGACGGAGCAGAAGAGAGACTTTTCCATTAGCGGCGCCGGCATAATGGCAGCTTCATAAAAGGTTCAGTGGCGCAAAATGGGCGAGTGCCCTCCTCCTCTCCTTTATATTCCCCGAAGGCCCTAGTCATATGGTCACTGCCCACAATCGTCGGCCGTCCAATGGACAACATAATCACTGGTGACGTCATTGTGCTCTAATAGACAGGCGAACACTCAGAGGAAAACACTATTTCTTTTTTTTTTTTTAATTCGGCCTTCTTCGCAGCGGCTGCCATTTTCGGGAATAATAATCGCTTAGATATGCTGTGCACAAGGCGCGCATTCGTTGGAAACATTAAAAGGAAATACCAGAGGAGGCTTATGGGTACCTTAAGGGGTACCTTTAGGGTTACCTTAAGCGGTCGCAGGTTATCGGTGACAATGAAGCGGACATTTGTCCATGCTAATCTGTATGAAAAATTTCAGTGCCCTCTCCAGGCCATTGTTGAAGCAAGTTGAATTAAACGTACCGCATTTATGAGAATAACACGTCTACCGAACAGCACGAGTAGAATTTTCTTTTACGCAAGGTCGTTTTTTGTTGAACATTCCGCTAACGTTGGAAAATAACATATAATCGAAGGATCAAATTTGAAGCTTAGAATAACAGAGTTGAGGTATAGTTGGTAAGTATTCATTCTAAAATGACAGGGCGTGTAAACACGGACACAAGAAAGAAATCACGATACCACACACATGCCGTTTTTACATAAACGCCTTCCTTCCAACCTACCAGCGTCGACTTTAAATACATGGAAGTAATTTCTAGAAATGCCCCCGCAGATACACCCCATTTATCGCGTAAAACCATCACATGCCCTTGTTCGATAGTACAGTCATTAACACATTTTGAACAAGTCCTCATGTGGTAAGGTGTAATAAAGGTCTTCAGTATGCATACTAAAAGCTTTACAACCGCCGAGGTTCTCTTCTGAGAGGAACTGAACTAGCGCCTGGGAATTACGCATACAAAAAGTGCCTGAAGAACTCGAAGAGGTTAAGCAGTTCTGCAAATAACTGGTACAGCGACTTGCCAGGTGCCTTTCTCTGAAAGAATTGCTCGAAATGGACTCTCGTTCGTATGTGTTTTCGCTGAAAAAAAAAAAGACAAGCGCTTGTGGTGTCGTGACTTCTTTCTTGTGTCCGTGTTTGCACGTCCTGTGTTTTTAGATCAAATTTGATATAATACAACCATTTAGGCTGAGTGCAATGGCGCGAAAGTGACTAAGGCCCTATTGCGCCAGTATACTATATTAGAAAGCTGCAGAAAATACGGCTGCAAAAGATACCCCCCCCCCCACCGAAATTTTTCGATTTTGCATGTGCATGTACGTGCAAACATACAAAATTACAAACGCACGCACGAACATACCTAATGTATGGTGTTGAAGCCCCCCTTTCCCCCTGAAAAAGAAGTCACAGTTTCGCCGCAAGGCCGAAGCAATGAATGCGATAGCAAGAAACTAATGCTATACGAAGTGAGGCTCGCCAATGCATACTCTCAGTTTGAACAGCGCTCCTGTTGCAAAGGCGGCCAAAGCAGCGAAGAAAACTAGCGTGCTTCAAGTGTCGAGCTGTGACACTTGATAGTTCGCGCTCATCTTCTGTTTGTTCGTTTAGCGGCGTCCCTTGAGCTCGAGTGACTTTCGAACGCTACGTAACATGAGCGCGGACATCACGGTGAAAGCTTGAAACATCCCTCTTCCCCTCACCACGAGAAAACCGCGCGAGCAGACAGCGGAAGGGCAAGGTTCTCCCTGCTGAAATATAAGAAGAAGCGAGCGAGCTTGCCGACGACTTTTAAATGCGTCCGTCGCGCTCCTAGTGCCATCTCGCTGGTAATGAAGAAACGCTTATAAGCCCCTGCCGTCTCTGAGTTCGTCCAACGGTAAAGGGTGTGTATATAACGCTCGCCGTTAGCTACTTGGAGGATCTGCGTTTCGTGGCGTAGTGGTTAGCGACATTCGCTGCGGAGCAAGAGGTCCCTGGTTCGATTCCGCGCTTCGGAAGCATTTTTCTGAATTTGTTTCTTTGGGGCTTTTCTATTATGGGCGGTAACAGCGCACACACTCACGGGACGGATAGAAGGGAACACAAACAGCGCTTGTTTGTGTTCCTTCTATCCCTCCCGTGAGTGTGTGCGCTGTTACCGCCCATAATGTATCACCAACTAGCCCAACTATCAGTTTTGCTTTTCTATATATATATATATATATATATATATATATATATATATATATATATATGTCTTACATAAGGTGCATGACGGCGGCGACGGCAAAATCCCGCCGAGACTGTCCATATAATTGCTATCGCAATAAAATCTTCTGGCAATAGCTACTGCATTTTGCATTTTCAGTTAGCACGTCCGCTCTCAGATTGTAGAGAACGCACGGCAAATTTCTTTTTTTTTTACGTTAGTCTCAGCAGTGAGAGTGATTCTACTCTTGGAGGGAGTTCATGCACTCTGGCCCAGCGAGCATTTCAAAACTCTGTGAAAGAGTAGCGTAACTCCTGCAGAGAGTGTACGTACTCCATTTCAGAAGCGTAACTTTACTATGGCGATGGAGCTTGTTCACCCTCGTTCAGCCAGAGTGTGTGCCTATTCTGTGCAGCAGAGTTCCCAGCAGTCCTGAAAAGGGAGTGCAATATGGGACAAGCGTTTACTCCCGCGAAGAGAGTCGCTAGCACTCTGTTACTGCTGTGAGTACACTCGACTACCCAAGTACTTTCTTCCTTAATGCATGGAAATATTACCTGTAAATATTTTCACGCTAGCAGAACAGGCGTTTATGGGAACCATATGATTGGGTTGTTATGGGCGAGAAAACGAGAAAATAATACTGAGAAAGAGAAAACTAAACAGAAATAGAAAGAAAGAAAAGAAAAATTCTTGGTGAGGAGGGATTCGAACCCGGGTACCCACGGTAAGCATTTGCTATCAATTTTCACACTACATTTAAGTTTAGCGCGGCTTACCTATTCTTTCTTTTAGCGGTTTGTGCCGTGTTTTATTTAAATCCCTTTCCGACCCTGCGAACAGTGTACTGAACTTAACGAAAAAAGCAGAGCAGAAAAGCAAGCAAAGCCACAATTGAAGCCTAAACTACTTTGAGAGCTTCTGTAAGAGGCGAAAAATATCTTTTTGAATGTAGTTCCTCCTTCCCCATTTTCTTATGCGGGCGCATCAGAGTAATGGCGTCATTCAAGAGGAAACGCGCGCGCATATTGTGCTCAAGCATACAAAATTATATGAGGAGTTATCTTCGCGCAATTCAAATACCCTAAATCGTGCGAGCCTATTTATGCCCTCTTGAAACAATGTTGCGAAAAGGTAGCTTTTGTGATCAGAAGTTTGCACGCAATGCAAGATTGTATTCATGTCCAGTACACTGGACACAGGGATGAAAACGGCGCGCATTGTGCTAAACATGGAGGAGAGCAAACAAACTAGGAAGTACCTCACGTGACAATCTTGAAACCAGCTATAAAAAATTTGCCGCGTATCTGCGTGCTTTGCTGCAAATGTCGTCTAAAGACGAGAGAAGAGGCGCTGCGTGAGATATGGACGCCATCTGGCAATACGTCGGGAAACATGAGTGCTGTCTTGCGGACTGGTAGTCCCGAAGCAGCGGCAGGCGACGACCGGCGGTGACCAACACGACCGGTGGGGTCGCCAGCCAGCCCGAACATGCGGTTTGGCGCGATGCGCTGAAGTAGAAGAAACGTCGGCACTCAACGAGTACTCTCCACACACTCTTTTATTTACACGTCGCCTCGGTAAAGCAGGAACGCCCGAGCGGCGCCCCATGGCATTCGTAGAGTGCAATACAGAACCGAAACCGAAACACAACAATGAGCTCGTGCAGAGGGCACGGAGGAAGGCAAGTTTTAGCGCAGTCGCATTTTCAGCGCAGCTTAAGAAACTAGGGTCTTTAGAATCACGTATGTATGCATTTTCTATTAAAGTAACACACCACCTAATAGTTACCTAGTGATGTTGTGCCTCAGATATGCGTAACGTTTGCTTTTTGATCGACAATGTACACAAGTATGAACCTAGTCAGCCGTTCAAGATGGCTGGCCCTTGGGCAAGTGGTTCAACTTTGGCCGAGTGGCTGAATCGAGTGACGTGCCGACAAACAGAAAGACAGAAAGACAGACCAAAATTTCCCCGTTTAAGTATTCCAAGAAAGACTATCGTCTTTAAAAATTGAACGAGGAGCAAGCTGGGAATTCTACCAAGAGCCTGGAGGACGAGGAGGGACCGCCGTCGGAGGAGGTTGGCTTGTGGACGCTAAGCGCGTTCCCTAATAGCTTTTTACCCCTTCGTGGTGCTGAACGCTATGCGCGACAGTTAACAATAGAAAATTTTTTTTCTCAGGTTAAAACAAACCATTTTTGTGTTTTAAAAGACACTTAACTTTCTGACAGGAACAACAGCAACATTTTTTCAAAGAAGAAAGAATGTGTGTACCCATAAGTGGAACAAATGGATCCTAGTGTCCAGCATACTGGACATGATTCTCCCGTGAAAGCCATTGTACCTACGGTCTCCTTTATTTTTTGCATGCTTTTCAATAGCCTCCTAGCTAGAAAAGAACATTGAAAAATTTTGTTCTACCCTGCGAAAAATTCGGGACGGAAAGGATAATACAACGGTTCTTCTACAGGTTTCACTGTTTTCCCGCTGTTGATACAAGAAAAAACAGGCCGTGTATCTGCGTGCTCCGCTGCAAATGCCGTGTAAAGATGATAGAGGAGGCGCTGTGTGAGATATGGACGCCATCTGGCAATACGTCGGGAAACACGAGCTTGTGCAGAGGGTTTCCTTCCTCCGTGGCAGAGGGTGTTCGTCGGCGCGCATAGGCATTTTCAGCGCAGCCGCATTTTCAGCGCAGCCGCATTTTAGCGCAGCTTAAGAAACTAGTGTCTTTAGAATTACGTATCTATGTATTTTCAATAAAGCAACACACCACCTAATACTTACCTAGTGATCTTGCGCCTCCGATATGCGTAATATTTACTTTTTGATCGACAACGTTCACAAGTATGAACAGCTGTACTAGTTCAAGATGGGTGGGCGGTAAGGAACTGGTTCAACTTTGGTCGGGTCGCTGAATCGGGTGACAGACAGACAAACAGAAAGATCAAACTTTCCGCATTTAAGTCCCTCGAAAAAGACTGTCGTCTTTAAAAAAATACCACCATGTAAAGTCGCGCTCTATATGACTTGCAACACGGGAGCGCGTGGTCTCACGAGTTCAAAGATTGCGCATAGCTTCAACCTGTTTTTATTTCAACAACTAAATGATATTTTCTTATTTGGTATCATACCCAAGTGAGAGAACAGCGTGTTGTTAAAGAAATAAGGGCTACTGGAAGCTATGCGGAGTCTTTGAACTCGTGAGGCCACGCGCTCCCGTGTTGCAAGTCATATTGAGCGCGACTGTACATATTAGGTTGAAGTTATTCGTATTCTTGGTGACACTAAAGATGAACAATATATTTTCATCGCAAAACATACTTTCCAGTGTATAATCTGACAACCCCTGGCGTTTGTGTATTAGCTAGTTTCTTGACTATTTCGCTCATCTTGTGTCCATGTGTGCGCGCTATACTATCTCGTGCAATATCTCCCATGAGTCGCAGTTAAGCACAATATTTCTAAATAACTTGTCTTTCTTATTACGTGTATTTCTAAGAAAGAGGTAGCATGCGCTATAAGAACATATTATATTTTCAGGAAATACTGTTTTGGTTAACATTAGGCCCTGATCTGGATATATGCTTAAGCCTTCGCGATTGCAATGTCGACCTCGCTATTCTGCTAAAATTTGGAGACAGAGCTGACACAGCCGTTTTTTATCTTTATTTACACATCATTATAGCTACTCTTCGGCTTTCGTCGGTAGCTGTCGAAGTATTTCAATCACAAAAAGAAAGAAAAGGTCAACTTCCTTGTTTAGAAGCTGCGGCCCGTTCAAACTTCCTAACTCATTAGTTCGGCTTTCAAGGTAATCCTGTTTAAAGTTTCCTGTGATGTGCAAAGAGATTAGAAGGCGCTGGAGCAATTAGTGCAAGAGAATAAAGAGTGATTGCTTCTACTTTCCTTACAGAAGGCACCATTCTGTTTCCTTCACGATGAATTATTCATTGGAGATTTGGCTGTTCACCTGTTCTTCGTTAGCAAGCACTGATTTTTTTAGGCAGCGAAATGTTTCGGCGCTTCAACACTCTCAAGACTAGAGTTTTTCCATCTTTCGAGAGCCTGTTAAAATATAAATTTCCACCTGCGTTAACAAGTTTCGCCTTAGAATTCCACTAATATGTAAAGCGCACACCTCCGACACTCTCTGACTCTTACCAGATATGATCCAGAGATGTTTTAACTCTGCCAAAAAACGAGTTGAATCGGTGTAACACAGTGAAAGCTGTGAAACATCTACGACACTTATTTTATCTTCCTTCACTAGCGCTTGTATATACCTCTAAGCAAAACGGAATGTTTTGTAGCCTGTAACCTAGCTAAGTTGTATGGTTGATTGATAAACACTGGTATTTTTAAGAGCCAGCAGCGGCTTTGCTCAATGGTGCACGAAGAGATGAACAGCAATGCATTTTTAAACTCTGATCAAAAGCTTAATTTTTTTTTTCACACAGAAGCTGTATACACGTAACCGATTCGCAACTCCGCGAATAGTTACCATGTAAAATTTCCCTGACCAATAAAAAACCCCTAGCAGGCATGTGCCATGGAAGTTCGGCAAACCCCACAAGCCTCCACTGGTGCATTAAAAATAAACTTGAAAAATACCGGCAGATCCCACGCATTTTTTATTTAGATAGTGTTCAGGAGAGTTTGGCACTTTTGTCTAGCGCCGGCTACTCCTTTTAGCAGATGATAATACACGGTAAAGTTACAGCAACGAAAAGAATAAAAAATACGTAAAAGATTAGCTAGGCAGTGTGAGAATCGATTTCATGCGAAGGTGTCAGCGAATAGGTCTATGCTACATTTTTTCGCTTTGAGCCAAGGTTTACTACTTGGTGACATATGTCACTGCTTGTAAGTTCATTAGTAGTGCGCATATCGTGGGCTTGTCAGGCATTTCGACTGCAGTGGCGTGTAAAAAGTAGTTCATGGTCCGACGTAACGTCTGCACTTACGTTAAAGCAGAGATGCAAGTTTTACCCCAAACGGTCTCACGATGTGCACATGATAAGTAGCGTTCGTCGGCGTATTCGAGCACCGCTTGTCTATAGACTGTCTAGTCAATGATTATTACATTGTTACCAAGGGAGATAGCCCTCACTTCAACCACAACTGATGTTGCTTCGACATGACGTTTGTGTGGGGTCTTTTTCTTAAGAATCTTAATAATAATACTAATAATATCTGGGCTTTAACGTCCCAAATCCACGATATGATTATGAGGGACGCCGTAGGGGAGGGCTCCGGAAATTTCGACCACCTGGGGTTCTTTAACATGCACCTAAATCTAGGTACACGGGCCTCAAAAATTTTCACCTCCGTCGATCCTAAGAATCCTAAAGCAATGGCGTGGCTCTAAGGAAGAATACCTGACTGTTATGCAGAATGCCTGAGTTCGATACCGGCTCGAGATGCGATTTTTATTCTTTCATTCAGTCGAGATTTCTCGCTCGACGACGCCTTCAATGCCGACTCCGAATTTTTCGTTACACGACATTTTGCCTTAAGACTTGCAGTCTAGTCTCGCTGTTCCTGGGTTGATATATAGTGTGAATAACACGTGGTGTATATCCGTATGCCACGGGCTGTGTTATGTGGGTCCGCCACACGTGACCGGTGGAAAGGGTTACGCGGCAGGCACCATGTCATTCAGATCATGACCTGCGAATCGTGTTCGGCATACACTCATGTCCTCCTATGCCAATTTTGGTCTTTACCAAGTTAATAAGACGGCCGCAAGAGCATCAAGACGTAGGCGGCTAGATAGATAAGAACGGTCAAAGCAGCTTTGGTTCGTTAAGAAACGCTTCGCATTTAAGAAGTAGCTAAATCAATTAGGCAACACTATTGAGCACCTCGTAACTATAAACCATTATCTTCATATAAACTTAGCCCATTTATGCCCCTTTTCACTATGAATGACCTCCTGTTTATAGGGAACTCGACACGCCAGATAGCGAGAGGTACAGGTTAAAAGATATCACAAATGTATGCATTTAGTGCTAAGCGGAATGCGTTGGTAGTGGTTATATTGATAGCTTGCACGTGACGTCATGGATGCGCAACGTGGCTCCAATATGGCCGCTTAGATGACGTCAGGGCAGCATAATCACGCGGCGATTAACCTGCTTTATTGTGATAAGGACGTCGATGGAACGTTATTAGGCCTGTGTGCATGAATAGCCAAAGAACCAGAATGCGATGCAACACCAATGTGACATCACAAAGTTCGCTTCCCGCCATGTTGGTGCACCAACGTGGCTGTTCCAGTAACGTCAGTGCAAGCCATCTATACCACCGTGGTGGCATGGTGATTTGGGTGTTACTCTGTTAAGCACCAGGGCTTGGGTTTCATTACTGGACACAGCTGCAACGTTTCAATACATACGAAATGCGAAACACCATTGTGCTTCGAGTAGTGGTGCGTTAAAAGAACGCCAAGTACTATAAATTAAACCGGACTACATCCTACACATGTCGCAATCACATCGTGGCTTTGCCACGTTAAAACTTTCAATTTTTCAAGTTATGGCGGTTTCCGCTTATTCAAAATGATTTTAGTGAAAGCGCCATATATATTTTTCACGTGTAAGGATTTCTTGAAGGTCATTTAGCAGCAGTAGATTCGCAAGTAATTCCATATACCTGGCTTCTGCACAACTATATTGACACGTGGTCGTGACGCTGAAAAAGACGGGCCCGAAATTGCGCACAGGAAAGGAAAAGTCAAAGTACAAGTAATACACGCTGTACACTGATAGCGGCGGTTTTAGTCGTCGGCCGTCGGTAATCTGATCGTCGGCGGAACGCGTCGGCGTTTATACATGCCTTAAGGCTCTGATATACTCCAGCGTAACGTCGACGAGCGAGCGCGCGCGTCACGGCGACGTTACGTCAGCAAAAAACAGCCCTCTATAGTCCGGCGTCGGCTGACCGCCGACGCGTTCGACGGCTGCTGGCGCGCTCGGGCGTCGCTCGGCGCCAAATAGATCCTGCTGCATTTCGCGCCAGACGCGCCAGACTCGCATGTACAAGAACCTGCTTCGAGGCCTGTTTCGTCGGTTCCTGACAGGTGGCGCGGGCGTTCTTCGCTTTACTGCGCATGCGCTCCTCTAGATACGATCGCACCGGCGCGTTGGAGCCGGCTCGACTGTAGCGGAGATCGATTTGCGCCTGGCGTAGCGTCGCCAGCTCGGCGTGACGAAACGCAACGTCTTCGCGGGCGCTCGCGTCGGACGTCGGAGTATAACAGAGCCTTTAGCGAACCTTCCAGCGTTATCGCTGGTGCTCGCGTTGGCTCTAGAATAAGCTCGGTTACTAGTGTCCTGCGCGTAATCTTAACAGAACAGTCTTAAACAATCGCGAAGTTTCCAAACATCGCCGCGCGGCCTGCAAAAATTGGCGGTAACATAATTTTTGTAGGTGAAGCCTGATCATAATGAAATTTTAAAAAAATAAGCGCGTGTGGCAATATTTCCACGCTATTAAAAAACAATGAGAAACAATGTACATATATTCGTTGTAATGTCAATGCGATATCACCTTGAATGGCTTTCGCAATTCTATTGATTTGCTGCCCAAAGCAGATATTAGGAGGTAGTGTGCGCTAACAAGCGACACCTGCACTGCGTTCCTTAACTCTTTCAAACGGCATAGCTAGTGATTGCTGCTGTTTATTATGATGGTTTTGGTCAAATAGGTCACTGTAAGAGTTGTTTAAGAGCCACATAACTGAAGGTTACGCCTGTGGCTCGGTATTTTGTTTGATCTATGTAGTTCGCACATCAGGAAGGTGTAAATACACTTAAGAAGCAAATCACAGAGGAAAAATGTTAGTAACAGTAACAAACAGCGGCACCACTGTAAGAGCTGCCTGCTTGGATGAAAACACATTTGCCAAACTACATGCTCATCTTATTTACAGGTGCAGCAAGAGCCATCAAATTTTGGAGTAGCCATAAGAATAAGAGAAAAACCACAGACATGAGCGCTAGAGTTATAGAACTTATTTCGCGTCTTCGAGCGCGGATTTGGCGCGAAGTTTAGCACTGTGGAGCCGGGAACATCTGTTTCACGGTGCTGGGTCAACGTGAACTCTTCCATTGTGAGCACGGAAGGGCACGCGATGAGCATCAAAGCAAAGACATGGTGGGACTCTACAGAAATGAGTAGCCTGCTGTGCTCTGGTGTTGCAACAGCCACGATGAACAAGTGGCCTTGTACTGCGTTCTACGGACTATGCTGCATATCTCCCTCTTCTCAGTTGGCGCGTGCTTCGTCGTGAAAGAGCGCTGACAAGCAATGTCATGGTGATTATGGCCTTCTAACGACAACGACTTTAGTGGTCTTAGTATTGGCACAAAGCACTGAAGATGGCATAAGCTTAATGTAAGGGCTGAAGGAAGGGCAGGAGCTGCATTACCTGGCTGAGATAGAAGACAATATAACAAATTTTCTTATGACTACTGCTTAGTGGCTTCTGCCCTCTTCATCCCTGGTTATGTTTATTTACGTGCACAAGTTTCCAAACCAACTTCTACCACTAATAATAATAAGTGCTCTTGGATCAGAAACTCATCGGCCATATCGCTGTGCGAATACAAGTTTCAAGGCTCAGACACACGTCAAACTGGAAGTGGTGAGCGGAAGAACTCAACCACGCCGCTGTGAAACTCTTTACCTGCTATAGTTTCCCTCCATCGCCTTGATAAACAGCAGACCATCTCGTACGTTATCCTCATTTTTCCGGCTTTGATGAAGTTATTACAGTGGTTAATTGGACGCAATAACTTACGTATATCTCCTCTGACCCTCTCTATTATGCTGTCATAATTCATCCAGTCTAGGAGTTCCTCACCATTGAATGCGACACTTTCTCAAAAATATTTGTCTCACTGTCCCCACAAGCGGGATAAAAATGCTCTAGCTAATACGCGATCAGTTTAAGTGAAATATATTGTTGTTATTTCCGGTCTGTTTTCCTGTATGTATTGCCTCTTGCGTCTAATCTCCAAAGCGCGAAGTAAACCAGCAAAAATTATTTCCAAAGAGTATGCAACACGTGAAACAACAATTTTACGTAGTACATGTTCCGGCACATAGTTCTGTATTGTCGCGAGAGCGAATTATCTATTGCCCATTATGATCGCCATTTGAGTCTCTTTACTCTAAGAAGCATCGGCAGAGTAAACAGAATGAGTCACAATCAACATACGCAAATCTGTGAATGGTGTCATTATGCAGACTGGCACTGAAGTTATATAAAAATTTCCTGAATATCTGAAGAGAGCTCTGAAACAATTTGTCATTAGTTCAAACCCCGATGTCAACATGTTTTGCTAAAATGCAGTGCCGAATTTATACCTAAAAACTGAGAGAACAAAATCTGGTCATTTTTGAAAATTGAGCACAATAATTTGAAGGGAATACATATGTAGTTCTTGTAAAATTTTTTTTTCTAATAGCCACCCAACCACTACCCTATTTACTTTTCATCAAACCAACGTGCGTTGGTAATGAAACTTATTATCAAATTAATGTACTCTTGTTCAAATCGATGAATAATCGGGCTATTATTATGCGCGATGCCAAAATACCTATCACTAATTTTTCAGTCACATGACAGGAAGTGGTGGTGCACGTAATCACCTAAGCACTATATGCTAGAGCAGTGCAGTCAGCTTTACGCTATATGCAATGCAAAATAGGTTATATACTCATTTCTTTTTAGATTTTTTTCTTTTTCGTCAGCATTACTTTGTGCATAATTGCTACGTCTGATTGAACCATCGTCCAGAATCCGGCCTGTCGGCTTTTCAGACTAGAGGTATTGCACAGATTCATCCGCAGCGTTAATGGGGATGCGCCTGCCCGGCACTTACATTGTGTAGTTCCAATCGCCGCAGGCCGCAGCGGCTATATAAATTGTCACGAGAGAAAGCCATCGACTTTGCAAATTAGCAATTGCGCTTGCTTGCGTGATGGCGTCTATAAAGAAAGGCCCCTCAGTGAACGGCTAACGACACGGTCGTTGTGGTGCTAGCCACTGCCCGTAGGTCCTTCGGTCCGACCATTACTGCCGAAAAACTAATTATCGCTGGCGCCGTGATCAATCTTAACCAGTCTCGACTCGAACATCCAGGACATATATCGATTGACTATTCTTTTCTCCCCGGGTCCTAATGACTTTCTTGCTTTGCTTTCCATTTTTTCGCTTCTCCTATACTGTTCTATTGTTTTGCTGAAGGCCATCTGACAAAGCCGCTTCCAGTCCTAAAAGTGACTGCGCATTGACGTTTAGTACTTGTTGCATTCTTTCTGTTATGTACTTCTTTAAACCCTGCTATTGAAAGTGGTCATTTAGAAGCATGCCGGGAAGTCCTCGTTGTGCTACGACGTCCTCATTGTGTTTTGTAGTCTCACTTTGGAACCTTTATTCGTCGAATTCGCGATGTACACATCCTCGCTTGAACTGCAGCGTTGACGCTTTCTGAGTAGCAAGTCATCCGACAACGCCCAACGCAAGTTTTGGTGGTCGTTCTGCAAATAATGAGCTTGCATAGGCCATCTTATACCAGAACAGCTCACAATCACCCATACAAAAGCACAACGCATTACAAGCTCCGAGTATTCACTTGTAATATATAAAATTGTACGTAGCGAATTACATGAAATCTAACACGTGTAACCCATTCCAATTTTTTGTGGTTTAGTAATTATTTGGTTGATTTTATTGATGATATTAAGCATTATCTAATGTTCAATATCATTCAATTACTTTTATTGCGATAGCATATATGTGGACACTGTCGGCTGATTTTTGCAGTCGCCGTCATGCCCCGGATATATATATATATATATATATATATATATATATATATATATATATATATATATATATATATATATATAAGCGGCACAAAGAAAAATAAAGCAGAAGAAAAAATTCTGGAGCACTCGACCGCGGTTTCGAACCAGCAACCCCTCACTCCATAGACCGCTGCGTTATACAACTCAGTCACACGCCATGTATGCGCCGGCGACATAACGGCGAGCTAATTATATACACCATGTACCGCTGATTGTAAGCGAATCTCGGAGGAGTGTGAACGTGTTTTCTATCACCAACGCTCCTAATTTTCCTTCAATTTGAAAACTGCCCTTGAGACGCGCACAACCACGTGGCCCTTTACTATACCCACTCGTGATGTGGAAGGAACAAAAAAAAACAAAGTACACCGGGCACACCTTGCATCAAACGCCCTCGTGTGGCAGCAGACGCAGGGGGTCACTCCACGCGCAGCATTTTAAAAGAAGAAGAAACATCTAAGAGCGTGTGATTCTCCATTGTCGACACTTGCAGCGCGTTGCTCAAGCACAAAGACGTAACAACTGTGACAGTTGTTAGTTCACGCTTGCCCTGTGCATGCCTGTGCGTTCTTTTAGGGCGTCATTTCCTGTGCTTCAGCGGCGTGCTGCAAGTATCCAGCTGCCTCTGGTTCTTCGTGTGACGTTTCAATTCCTTGCTATCGTATTCATTGCTTTGCCCTTGCTACGAAACTGTGACTTCTACGAAACTGTAGAAGTGAAGATTATGCTACAGGGAACGAAGTTTCGAGCATCCGTAAAATTTGGGGGGATCTTCAACAGAGAGCCTGCGGTCGGTTCAGAAGCAGCTTCGCGGTCGCGTATGTTCGGGCTGGCAAACTTTGATCTGTATATACTCACCTTAACAATCCATCACACGACGGCCGATAAGAACGAACGGGCGTCGCATTGGAACTACACTGCGATGGCCACTTTCCGGCCCTGTTTCGTGAATGTCTTCTGCAAGCCCTAGAAAATGCAAAGTACTGCGCTTTACAGAGAACGCATGTCATGACAACCTCATGATAATATCACGACGACCTTAGAGTGCAAGGTGTTCGGTACAACACCACCGTACCCTCTAGTGCGTGCACCGAGCAGCTTTTCAGTGATGTTTTCGGAAAGGAACGAGGAGAGATGGGCGACGAATTTTTCCACTACATTGTGTTAGAGAAGGAAAGAGAAGCCATGAAGTACATGTTGTAGATGATGCAGTGATAAATAGAGGCAAGCTCGATATTAGTAGACATTGGGAGCGAAGTAGCGTGGAAGCTCTGAATTACATTCAGTAATTCCTCAATTCATTTCTTGGGGTACCAATATGTAAGTATATTAAGATAAGTTTTTTAAGGAAGTGATGGTAATTTTAGTCTGTTCCTCTTCTCTGCAACGCGAATGGATCTAGTAAACAATTCAACAATACTGAGCCAGATAGTAAAAAAATTACAGTGGTGAGCCTTGTTATCCCCTGTTTGCTGTCTGAATAAATGTGCTTTCAATATCTGAAACAGCAAATGATGGAGCCACGTTTAAGCTAACTATGCTGGAATGATGTCTTTTTAAACCTCCTTGCGTGCAGCACACTCTACAAGGCTTCATGTGATTTCACGCAGAGTGGGCAACCGGGGTCGTCTTCATTCACATATTCCAACTCGATAGCGCTATGAAGCTGCATACAATACTCGTCCTACATTGCTAAGCACCATACATATACGGAAAGAGAATTCATGCCTTTTACACTATTGCCTGCCCGTTGTGGCGTATAATCTCTTCACTACCGGACAAAGATGTAGGCAAAAAGAAACGCATGCAGTTTGCGAAATCTTATTTGCTGTGGTTCCACTAGTGCAAAGGAAAGAAAAAACGGTACAAAAGAAAACATTACCAGAGAAATTTCTTTTTCTAAAGGTAAAAGTGGTTGTCCACAAGCGGAGACTTCAGTTGCAAATATGGCGAAAAACACTGCCGATGAATGAGAATTTTGTCTTTCAGTGCTTCAAATATTTTTAAACGATTCCGAAAAGTCAACATCATGGCTTTTGGACACAGTACCTTGATGCAAAAAAATAATAAATTGTAAAACTTTAAGCGGTTAGGCCTAACCAGCCGCGCGCTGCGCACTCTGCCCACCACCGTTTCCTTTTGTTTGCACACTGGCTGCTAATGCTGACTTTTGCTGTACAATATTAGAGTCTGAATAAAGGACACCCTAGGTGACATAGGCGCGGGTTTTCGATGACACTGAGCAGTTTGGTGTTGTGTAATTTGCTTAAGATGTCATGTCTACGAACGTGGACGCAGGTAGTGAAGAGAACAGAGGGGCCACAGGTACAGATGTCATTACCAGTTGGCATAGGCGTGCGCAGAGGGGGGGTGGGGGCAGGGAGGCGGCCTCCCTCCCTAGTCACCTAAGAAGAGGGGGGCGCAAAGTCTGCCCCATACATTGACTTAATAGGAAGGGGGGACTTAAAAGCGAGTGAATGCGAGCCAGTTGGTAAGAATCCATAGTTAAAAACAGCGCGAAGAAGACGCGGACAAGAAAGAACACAGGACTAGCGCTGACTGCCAGCTGATGATTTATTGTTAAAACGCGCAAAATATACACAGATACAGAAAAAACAGGGAAGGGAAGCATAATAGAGCTTCTAGCGGCGCGTGCGTCCAGCGGCACATTGTCGTTTAGTCATAGGAGATTAGTTACGGAGATAGCAACACTCCTTGTCTGTTAGAATAATAGACGGCCCGCTTACACATGCTTCATCTTTACATTTCATTGCGAAAGCCTCGTAGACTTCACGTGTGGTCTGGTCCTTGTATGTGCGCAGCACATGGGTCTCCTGAAAACGAGGTTGGCAGCCACACTTAGCACAGTGAAAGGCCAAATTGCTGCCGCTTCTTGCCTTGAGGTTGTTGGCGTGTTCGTGCAGACGGTCGTTCAGGCAACGGCCCGTCTGCCCGATATAGGCACCCCCACACGAGGTCGGGATCTCGTAGACTACTTCACACCTGCAAGGGACATAGTTAGTTGCGTGCTTTTTTACACAACCCTTGCTAACTTGCTTGTTCTCATTCAACTTCTTGCAAAGGGAGGTCAGTTTGTTGAGGGCCGACAATACTACATGGACCCCCGCTCGCCCTGCAGCCTTCTTGATGCGGTGTGACACACTGTGTACATACGGGATAACGACAGTCTTAGACTTCTGAAGGCTCGGCCGGATGCGTTCCCTCGTTGACCTCACTTCTCGCAAAAGAGCTGCAGTCAACGAAATCAGCAGGCTCTCCGGGTAGCCACTTTCCTTTAGCCTCTGAACCTGCCACCCATAGCTGCTTGCGATCGAGTGGTGGCAGGAGCGAACGAGGGCATTTCTCAGGGCTCCGCAGGCGATGACCCGTTTCACAATCTTTCAGTGATTCGATGAAAACGGCAGGAGGAGCTTCTTTGATCGTGGTGCGTAAGACCAGCAGGTGTGGTTTAGGCCGAGGTAGATTTCCATGTCAAGGAAGCGAATCTTGCCTTCAGCAGGCAGTTCTCGGGTGAAGGTAAGGCCCGGAAAACAGGACCGGGACATACCAAGTATTCTTTGCACTTCACTGGAGGTCTCCTCTGGTTGGACCCGGAATAAAACCAGGAAATCATCGACATACCGGAAGATCCGGACCCAGCCGGCGGACTGAAGCTTCTCATCGAGGATCCCATCATAATGTGCTAAAAGCAGATCGCTCAACACAGGTGCGATGCGCGAGCCGATGCAAACGCCATTCCTCTGTACGTACGTCTGTCCATTGTGTTCAACCGCTGTGGAGCGGACGTGCAGCACCAGCAACTCTTCGAACCTGGAGGCGCTGCTACCTATGGTGTTTTGAAACCGTACGACTCCGTGCTCTTCTGTACCTTTCTTCACGACTCTGACGAGGTCCTCTTGCGGCAGGGAGTAAAATATGTCTTTGATGTCCACCGAGAACGCCTGCGTTCCCTCAGGGCAAGATCTGGCTAGAAAGTCCGATACCTCAGACGCCCTGTGAACCATGTACGGGTCATTCACTTCAAGAAGCTTCAAACAATTGAGTAAATAGCTTCGTGAGCACCTTTGCCAAGAACCAGCCTCGGAGACAATCACCCGGAAAGGGGTACCTTCTTTGTGTGTCTTGGCAGAGAAGACGGCCTTAAAGGGACCCTGAAACGGTTTTGACGATTTTGTACGAACACATTGAGCCGGTAGAGGAAGTCCTGAGGATCATTTACAGACCGATTTAAGCTCTGTGCGTAAACTGTGTAATTTATTACAAGGCTTTAAAGCTGCGAATCGCCACCGATCACAGCGGCTCAGCCAAACGCGTTTTCAAACCGCCCACTTCCATTGCGCGTCGTATTGGAAGCGCGACGTCACGCAGGCGGCTGATCTGATTGGATATGTCCAGTACACGTCACTGAACCTCCTGTGGGCAGCGAGCGTCGTCTGCCTGTGCTACAACGTACTGCGTGTTGACGTGAGGTGAGCGACAGTGTTTATCTCGAGGTTTCTTTTCTTGGACATAATTAATTTCCCTAGCCGTGTTGTGTACCACATATCTAGCAATTGGTGACTTGTAAAGCTGCGACATCGTGCAATGTTCGTGAGGCATCTGGTGAGCGGAATCCCTTCAGCTCGTCGCTGCAATGAGCGTCGCGCTCTCGCTATCCGTTCAACGCCACGATCCACGTTTTTGTGGCTGTAACTTCACCCCTGAAGACACAACCACATTGCCCTTGTTTACGCTTATCGGTGATCGTTCTCCAATTATTTTTGTTTGTCCGCATGCTTTTGCAGATTGTCGCCGCGTACAGGAGAATAAAATAACATCTGCTGGTAGTGTAGCGACACCTGTCGGAGCAGATATCAACCACTCCGCCAGCTTCGTCTTTGTTGGGCCTCCGAGATTGCGCGCAACCCGTCGGCGCACAATATCTGGGGTCATGACTGGGCGAAGCTCAAACCGTCGAGTGCGCTCATGGGAGCGCTGCCATCGCCAGCGATGTCAGGGTGTCTATGAGTTGAGGGTGCAAGGCAGTGGTGAGGAGGAGGGTACAGATATAAACTCCGTAGCGGCCTTGGTAGACAGTGCGTCGCTTAATTTCTGGTGCGAATGATTTGGGGATGCCCCTGCCTAAACGCTGACAAAACTTCAAAAAACCGTTTCAGGGTCCCTTTAAGACACAGAACCATTAGTTCGCAGTCAGCGCTAGTCCTGTGTTCTTTCTTGTCCGCGTCTTCTTCGCGCTGTTTTTAACTAAGGAAGGAGGGAGCCGCGATGAACTTTCGCCCCCTCCCCCCCTGAAGGCGAAACCTGCGCACGCCTATGCCAGTTTGGGCGTCCAATATTCGATTCGCTGCACGCGTGCTAAGCTGTCTCTGCACCAGAGTGACACAGCCGTTTATCATGCACCGCTTCGTATGGCTGGGCTATAGAATTCACTGCAGAAAAAAGGGACCCGAAGATGCATTGTTAACGCGCAAGCCTCATAATGCATCATCATACGCAAACATTGACCGGCGGCCCACGTCGGCGGCGTCAACAGGAGTGGTGCAAAAAATCATCACGTGACGACTTAACCATATGACTTCATCATGATGTCACTGATCGTCAGAATTCGTGACATCATTATGACGTCAACGTGATGTGACATGGTGACGTCAGCACATGATATCGTTTCTTGGTCAAAGGTGGGCCGATCCTGGAGGCAGTGCAAAACAAGGTGAGGTACAGAAAGGTTGCTGCAAAAGCACGTTAGTACGTTGTTTGACTTTCATTATGGTAAAAAGTCATTGTTTCGCCGCAACTACGAAGCGATTAATGCGATAGCAATAAATTGGAATGTAACGCGAAGAACGGAAAGCAGCTCGAAATTACCAGCGCGTCGCTCAGGCATCAAGGACGCACGAAAAGAACACGCACAGGACGAGCGCAAACTATCAAGTGTCACAGCTCGACACTTAAAGCGCGCTGCTCAAACACGAAGAAGGACGCACGAAACGAATGCACAGGTATACACAGGACCGGCGCGAACTAACAGCTGTAACAGTTGTTACTTCTTTCTGTTTGAAGAGCGCGCTCCTTTCGCAAACGCGGCCGCTGCAGCGAGCAAAGTGACCATCGTACGCTCTTTAACTTAAGCGCAGACACCGCGGTGGAAGCACAAGACATACAAACCACCCCACTCACGAGATAAGCGCGCGCGCCGGCAACCACGCCCTGTAAGGCAAAGTGCACCTCGCGTCTCTCGCATGCAAGCAAGCAAGCAAGCGCGCGTGCATCACACCGAGCGGAGCGGCGACCTTTAAAGCGCGCCCCTCGGGCACTTCGCGCCTTCTCGCTGATGACCAAGAAAGCACGCTGAAGTAAATGGTGTATATAAATAGCTCGCCTAGCCGTCTACCGCCGCACGTTGCGGAGCGAGAGGTCGCCCGTTCAATTCTGCGCGTCGCAAAGTATTTTTTCTTTGTGGCTTTTATATATATATACATACATTACATATACGGGCACATGACGGCGACGCCGATGGTGACGCCGACGGCAAAAATCAGCAGATAGTGTCCATATAATTGCTATTGCAATAATATAACAGTGATGCGTTAATCGGACATTACTCTCTAACAAAGAGAGGACACATAAAGGTTAAGTGAATGACAGGGAGCTTAACCGGAAGCTAAGCAATCCAGTTTGCTACCCAGCACTGGGAAAGGGGCAAGGGTAGGCAGGAAGTTAAGCGTGCATAGGCTTGCGCAGAGCTCCTCATCACGGGGAGGGGGGGGCAGTCTCGCCGAAGCCCCGCCCCCCCACCCACCCCTCGTTCGTCGAGCTCGAAAAAAAATAAGCTTCTGTGTGGATGCAAAAATTAAAATGAAGCAATGACGTGCTTCTCACAGCGGCGCATCTATCGTCCCCGGCTTTCCCGGATTAAAACTGGGTGGCAAACAACTCTTGGAAGGCAACGCCAGGGTTCCTAGGCCGCATTTATCTTCAAAAACGTGCACGGCCGCAATCTTTCACCTTTAAAAAAAAGTTACGACTGAGTAAAGGCGGGGGCAGACTTGGCGATCCCCTTGAGATAATTGGGGGGCGTACCTCCTGCCCCTCTCGTGCGCACGTGTATATAAGTGTGCGTGTGTTTAAGAGCGCAGCTCACCCTGGTGACACAAGCAAATTTAGTGTCATTTTGAGCGAGTGCACTACGCCCCCAGAATGTTACTTTGGCGGCGCGCTGCTACACGAGAAAAACATGTGTACTTCGGAACTGATGGTAATGGCGATGGGTAATTAGGTAGCACAGCAGATATTTGCTATTTCAGGCAGTGTTTCTTGAGTAATTGTGCGTTATAGCTAAGCAGCCCTTAAAATAAACTTCAGGTACAAACGCAGCCGTTGCGGCCATTGCATGGTGTGTGCAATGCTGGGCATGCCCATGGCTGCCGTTGCTGTAAACTGCCTGGGAACGAGGATAGCAAAGTAGTTTTTAGTGGTATAGTATGTATTAATGCATAACATTATTCCTAATAACGAAAACGATAGTTTATAAATACTTTAAGCTCACTCTCGGATAATAACTTATCTATTTTCAAGCGACTGCTACCGAAGCTAGACACTGTGTTTCGGCGAAATGAGTTTGGCGAACGCACTCGCCGGCAAGCGCGCTTCGCAGCGAGTGTCCCTAAGCGTTCCAATGTGACAGCGTGCGAATGACACTAGCGGCGAAGTGCACCCCTTCGTAGTACACTTAAGTTGGCCCGTGTGACAGGGGTATAAGGCGCCCCTTCTTGCATAGAGTGGCGTTGCTGTTGCCGTTGTCGGCGTTACAGATAGAACGAACGAGCACGAAAGAGAGGGAACGTGGAGCGTAGCGAGCCGCCGTGTTAGTCTGCCATTCCTCGTGCCTGCTCGCGCTTCTTGTGACAGCGCAACGCATTCCTCTCGCGCACGGGCACGAGAAAGTGGGTTCACCAGCGAGGCTTGGGAAAAGAATGCGAGCACGGGACTCTGAGCAACGCTCCGAGTGACGCATCGCAAATAGCAAACAGACGCTCAGCGATCCAGAAGCCTAATAGCAGACGTATAATGGCGTTTGTCTGTCTGCAAAACATAAAACACCTTCAATTACTACCCGCCGTAAAGACAAAAAAAATTGTGTTATGGGGGGTAAGAAAATTGCACTACTTGTTCGTGCGAACGCATCTACCGCAGGAAGTCTCACTGGCTTCCGCAGCATTGCACGCGATGTGTGAAGCGGAGCCTGCAATGCACAGAGTGGTGTGCGTAGCACTCGAGCGCTGGCAGTTTGTGCGATATGTAACGAATGTTACATTGCTACAACTTCGGATAGCGATAACATCAAAGACAGTTTTTTTGCTCCAACACGAAGCTGCGCTCATAATCCGCCTTTTCCCGGCGTCCCCGCGCATGTGCTCTCCCCTAGCGGAAAAGTCGGGAAACATTTCATCATCTCGGAGGCTTTGATACTGGCAACACCGGTTGTACCGAACCCCTACCAAACCCTTACCATAACAGCAGAGGGCAGCACAAGAACATGAAAGAGGCGGCATCGCATTAGGCAGTATCTTAATCGTCGGTGAAAGCTTTTGTGTTTTAACACTCTCTCTCATACTTTCTAAGCAAACATAAGATAATACGGGCCGTCTTTCCTCGATGCGGACGTTCGAATTCATATAAAAATCACAGGGTACCTTGAGCATTCACCTAAGACGAGTCGAGGGCGAAAGCCATCTTCTTTGTCTTCTCACTCGGTGTATTGTTCCTGTCCGGCCACCCTCCTAAAGCTTTGTGCACCTAGCCTGGTTTCGCACTGCCTCCAAGATCGGAGGTACCTCACCTGGTTTTGCACTGCCTCCGTGATAAGCCCACCTTTGACCAAGCTACGATGTCATGTTATGACGGTGCAGGCTTATGCCACAGAAGCGAAGGAACGAGGCGGCTGAACCAGAATCGACACCAGCAGGGAACACGAGCCGCGGCTTCACGTGCCACTGCGAAGCGCCGTCTTTATTTTTTTCTCTTGATGTCGCGCGCGCTACGGTTTTGTTCGCCGCCCAAAGGAGGGTGCAACAACGGCATTTTGTGGCGTTATGTCACATGACGTCACAGCAGAAATTGTGACGTCATGACGACGCCACACATTTTTGCGATCTGTGACGTCATCACGTGATGATGATTTCTTGCGCCACTCCTCGACGCCGCAAGACGCGAGACGCCGACGGTGAAATTTCGTGTTTAGTGAGGCCATGGTGTGCGATATATCTTACACCGTGAGTGAGGCATACAAGGCTTTCGGCTTAAAGGGACACTAAATGCAGATATTAAGTCGACGTTGATTGTTAAAATAGCGCTCCAGAAACCTCGTAGTGCCACTTTTATGCCAAGGAAGTGCTTATTTTGAAATAAAATCACGTTTTAGTGGTCCGCATCGCGTTAGAGCACTTCAAATCACCCGCCTAAACTCAGGATTTCATACGTCACTGCTGCCGTGCCCAACGTTGCCCGCCTTTACTGCGCGGCCGCCGACACTAGTAGCCGCAGAGCGAAAGTAGCGGCACCCACAGCAGCAACAACGGCCATCGAAGCCATCGAAGCTTGCCGCAATCGCCGCAATGGATGTGTACGGAGAACTTGACAACGAGACATTGGCTCGCGACGCTGGGCTGTACGCCGCGGCAGTACGCGATCCCGAAAATACCACTGAGACGCGACCGCGTGAGCGAAGCAGGACGCCGGGCGAAGCGCAGTTCGGCGGAAACGGAACCTTTGAACCACGCGCGCCGTTCCGCATGGCAATGCCACAGAGGTTCGTTTTTCCATGAATCAAAGGGAAACGAAAAAACAGCAATTTATTACGTCTTTTGATGCACGGAAGGTTCTTTTTTTATAGCTGCTAGTTTGATTACTAGCGATTTATTGTAGGCAGGCTCTCATACGTCATCGGGATCACTTCGAAAATGTCCCACTCGTGGCGCTCATAATGTGATACATTTAGCTTAATTTCTCGGTAAGCAGGGCACTGCTGTTGATAATATTGCCGTTTCAGAAGTTTTCATACATTGAGTTTCACTTTGACGTAAATTGTTATTTGCCTTTAGTGTCCCTTTAATAAATCCTGCATTGCTCTAACGTCAGTTTATAGAAGGATAGCGTGTGTTGTGGCAGCACACATCCCGGTGCTTTATTTTATTTCGCGCTGTTTTTTTTTATATTTAGTGGTATGGCTTTTTCTGTACACAATGAAACGCTGCCTCCTAGCTCTGTGTGTCACCTTACTTTATTTCTTTTTTCTCTGCGCATTCGCGGTAGCGGTAGTAGTGGCGGCACCAGCTGCGCGGGCGAAAAAAAAAAACGCTTTCTTTTAGTGCCAGAAACAAAAGGTCTAGGTTTAAGGCGTGCCAGCAAAATAGGTCGGAAGCGTGCGCTAGGCGTCGAGGACACCCAGGCCCGAGAGAAGCGCCGTGGAACAGGCGCGTCTTCGCTACGCCGAGAAACGGGCCGCAAGCATAACCGCGTCTCGCGGCCATGGGAGACGGGGAGCGGGACGAACACAACCTAAAGAGGGAGGCAAACCGACAATGGGTAGCAGCCTTGCGACAGCGCTTCTCTTTTGTTGGCCCAAAGAAGTACTTCGAAGAGTACTTTATAAGGCACAAATTTGGAACGGCATGTATGCGACAGGCGTTGGTTCCGTTGGGCCATGTCCTCTGTTGTCGATCGCCACAATGCTTCATTGCATGAGGCGTCTCCCGACGCGGACGTGCCGAGCTTCGTGATGCACTCCGAAGCTGCATTTTTAAGCAGAAACGGCGGTGCTTCGGCTCTCTGGAATGGCTTCTACCTCCAGTGGGCGGCATCCGTGAACGCTTTCTGGTGTCTCGCATCCCGTTCACGAAAATGAAACGCCTATCGCATGGGGTTCCGTTCGGTATAAAAAGTTTGGCGAAGCCTCCTCTAGTGGCGCAAGATGGAACAGCGGACCTGGGCGGCCTTTCCTGCTTCTCTTCATTTTTTTTTCTTTTTCTCTTCCTCTCTTTCTTTCTCTTTATGTCTTTATCTCTGTTTTTTTCTATCTTTCTTCCTATCTCTTTTTCTCTGTGTATTTCCTTTTCCGTCTTTCATCCTCTCCCTCACTTTCTATCATTTTCTTTCTCTCTCTCTGTATTCGTTCTCTCGCCCATCCGAGTTAAAATCATCCAAATTCCATTACGGCGATTTCCATGACTACGTGGGATCTGTACATTTCCACGTTTGTTATTTTAAACAATGGCATGTGTGTTAGTACTATCAACATCGGGTACTCGGCAACACTGTGCGCATTAGGCTAGCATTCTTATTCTGTCCCTCATATACCTCATATCAATTCCCTCATATCGCCAGCTGTTGTACCAGACGTTGCGTCAGCTGGTCGTTCTCCTTGCGATTGGATTTTATTGTATGCAACTCAGCACCGACCGCAGTGATGTAGCCAGAACACGCGTGAAGCGTAGATTCAGTATAAACACTACCGGTAACGGAATAAAAGATACCGGGTAGTTTCGGTAGAAACACGCAGTGCGAGGCATCTTTGAAAGTGTGCGGTTTTGTAAGCTCTGCTGAAATTTCTTGCAATCTAACGCTAGCAATAAACTTCGTATGAGGCACACGAACGTAGGCACACACATTAAATGAAAATTCTCATATTGTGAATGAATCGGATATAATGCCGCATATGCTATTTTGTTCAGTGTTTCTGGTTTGGTAGAACTGTGCAGCACTTATCCGTACCTGTGATGAGAGAAGTGTATAAATCTCAAATCAACCGTTGCGCACTCGCAGGCTGTTCCCGCCGCGCAAGCGGCTCCTCGGTCAGGTCGCAGGCCTCGCAGCGGTCGGCGGCTTCCAACAGGAGCGGCTCGCTGTCCAGGGTCGGCTCCAGGCAGGCCCCGGCCGCGGCTAAGGGCGCCGAGAGTTCGGCCGTCGCCTCCGCTGCTGCGCCCTCCGAGGCCTCGTGTACCGAGGACGAGGACGACCGGGTCCCACCGGCGCCCCCGCCGGCCACCGTCGGAGGCCAGCAGAGGAAGCCGCCGCACGAGCCCGTGCGCAGGGCCGCCTCGTCACCGATGGACGCGGTGCGCCCAGACCCTGAACAGCCCATCACGCGACCGCTCAGGTCGCCCCTGTCACAAGACGTGCGCGACAAGGTGAGCGGTGTGAACAGGTGGTTCACTATTGGCATGCTTACTTATTGACATCTCTAGCGACCGTGTTTGACCGTTATTTCAGAGTACTTCTCACTCAAATAATACGGCTCTACGTACACTGCAGTCTTAGCCTATCGAGAGTCATTTAGAGATCAGCAAAGACGTAACCTCATGGCCACGAGAAGAGCAATGCAGGGATGTGCTCGGAGTTGACTGCGATATGATGAAACGAGGGACAGTGTCAGAATCTTCATCTTTCTTGCCACGCTTGTAGAGACGTCGCAGTCATTCCTTGCGACCATGTAGCCGCCTAGTGCACTAGTCATCTGGATAATATAATTTGTGCTTGGACAACCATCATAGGCCTCGATGGTCAGTAACAACGGCAAGATGTCGTCCGCAAATACCATGCCGCAATTTTCACAGGGCCCAAGCTAGAGCACAGCTATCCCGCTCTCTTATCGAGTAGTTCTCTTTCACAAGTGATAGTAGGTGACTGGACTCTGCAGCAAACCTCTAAGTAAGCTTTACCGCGTGGAAGAAGGAAAAAGACCGGTCACGTGAATGCTAGCGTCGGTATGTTTACCATCAAAGCGACAAAGTAGTCAGTCTTCCGTAAAGGCAATCAAGGCGACTTGGAAATCACGCGCGCAAACTTTAATCCAAATGAAATGAATACGGCAGCCAAGCATCTTCTATTGTGATGACGCAAATGGCAAACTCTTCATTAATTTTGAGAAAAGAAGGTCTACAATAAATCAGTGTACATTTATCTGCAATCTTACTTTATTCCATGACGACTTGCTTATATCGTTTATCACTTTCTTAACCTGTGTTTTCTTGCTTTCGCAGGATGTCACCGGCTACGCAACGGCTCCAAGTTTAGAATAACCTGCAGTACACTACGTCTGAAGAGTCGTAGCGTATAGAGGTGCAGCCAGTGACGATGCGAGAGCGTGACGGCGGACTAGCGACGCAAAGTGTCGCGGATTGGGCCGTCCGACGTCAGCAAGATCTGCAAGCACATGCGCACTTAGTGCCACGCGAGAGTTCGTCCACGTAGAGACTGTAGAACCTGCACGACCTAGAAGAGTAGCGTGGCAGCGTTAACATACCTTGAAGAAAGTGACGATGAAGTTGTCGACGGCGATACGAATCACGTGATCAACATAACGCGCGAGAACCAGTGAAAGTAACAGATGACGCTGCGATGCTTACGCTGAGCCGCGCGTGCACGAGCGGGTGCGCCGACGTGTATGGAGGTGTGTAATGGATTGCGTTGATTGCGAGTGGCTGTTCCGAGCCACCGTGCTTTGTTATTTCCCTTAATTAACGAATGATCGAGAAGTAGATGTCGCTTTAATACAGAACACTCATACATACGGCGACACAGAAGAGCAGTTGAGGACGGCTGATTCATGAAGTTGCATTTCGAAAGATTTTCCGCAAATAGCGACAATTCTAGCGACATGGCTGTGCAGGTTTGAGCACGAAAGTGTAGTTATAACGTTAGTGCGGTGCGCGAAATCACCGCTTTTTCTTCGATCAAGTACACTCGGAGGCATGGGGGATGAATACATCTATTCGTCATCTCTGCAACTACTGACACGTACGTCAGCGCTGGCTAAAGAGAAATGACCAGTTGACTTTAGACTAGTTGCCCCTTACATAACGTACAACGGCATGGTGACAGACGAGATTGTGTGCGGAGCTAGTACGCCGTGCTTTGCAACACTACACTTGACTGTTCCTAACCACGCAAACCTACGCGAAATCACCCACCTGCTTATTTTTCAGAAAAAAAAGGTTAACCACACTCCGCTTCTGTGCACCAGGGCGCCTTGCAAAAGTTATTTTGACAGATATAAGTTTAAGAAGCAACACTTCTATACGCGTTCCGCCTAGCAACACTTTTAATACTGTGAAGTCTCAGCTATGCACAACTCCCACATTTGTTTGCGTTTAATTCATCGCCATCAGAACGCTTCAAGAAAAGAAAACAAAAGACACCAGTCAAGATGAAGAATTTGCAAAAACTTGACTTCTTTGCACCGACTTGAAAGCGTTGCTAGTGGTACGAACTCACTACGAACAAGGCTTTCGTGTGGGGCCTAAGATATCTCGTTTTATGTGGTTTTCTCTTGCATTTTGAACAGAACTTATCTTACTTGATTCACTGTTGTTCCTGAGCAAGCAATGTTTCGTCGAGCTCACAGCTTTAAATTTCACACAATTCTGTTTTTTTTTTTCCTAATAAACCTGGCTAAAGCCAGCAAAAACAAGAACCATAATTTGAATACTAGTCACAGATGTTCGTTCGTCAGCTTCTTTTTCTTTCCAGCTCTGCCTGTTCGGAAAATCTGTTTCTATCAAATGCGGATGGTTTCTGTAATTTGAAGCACACTGTTGATAAACATTGTCCGGAACAACGACGTCAATGTCTCTTTCGCTTCACACATTTCTTTGAGGCTGCATGCTTTGCGGCTACATCGTTATTCTGGCGACGACCGATCGATCCATTCCTGGCGAGGAACGAAGATTGCCATCCTAGATTAGGTACTAACTGTGGCAACACTGATTCGACTAGCAGTCTGCTTCCTTACATGTTTTGTAGTACGAATCTCAACAGCGCAAAATCAACACGGGGCCAGAAAATAATGCCACCAAAGCGGGATAACAAGGTTTTGCGCTGTTTACATTTGGTATGAATTACCATGTAGCCCAGCCAGACAAACCGGTAAGTTCCAATTTTGCTGGGTTGTCTTGCTTCACATGAGAAAGGAAACAATGCACAGTTTTTATATTTAAATAAGCGAAATAACCTCTTACGTCTGGTATCTTGCCAAAGTTGGTGTTCTGTGGATTAAAAGCGACTGGTGTAAGGATGCTGTGCACGGAAGTGCGTTGGAGCAAAATGGCTGTTTTTAACAACAAAGCTGTTAAAGTTCGCGGAACAACATCCCTGCTCCGCAAAAGAACTATCGTCATCATGAACTGGTATGTGCCACAGGACCTGGGCAAATCCCACTATGCACCACTCCCGCGTGGCCTGTAATAATTTTATTGGGTGAGATAATGAGTACATATAGAGAAAGAAAGAAAAGAGAGAAACAAGGAAAGAAATAAAGAAAGAAAGAAGGAAAGAAAGAAAGAGAAAGAAATTCTTACCGAAAAAAATCTTCACGACGTCGGATTCGAACCCGCGTACCCTCGATCCGGAAGACAGCGTCCTAACCACTCGGCTATTCAGATTTCTTTCGTTCTTTCTTTCCTTCCTTCTTTCCTTCTTCCTTTCCTTCTTTCTTTCTTTCTGTCTTTCTTTCTTTCATGGTATTTATTACAACGCGAAAATGGAAATCACAAACATCATAACGTAGTGCTGTATCCACTCAGCGACAATAATCGCACAGGCACTACTAGACAAGCATTCAAGGGCTAACATGCATGCACCGTGCAAGTCCAGAAAAGCAGGAAAAGTTTTTTCAAGGCATGTCGCACCGGAAGGCTTGTAAGGATGAGCACCGCACGAAGGTGGGGAGTGAGTCCGGGCAGATGTTAAGTTCTTCATAAATATCCTTCAGCGAACGGGCATACCAATGAAATGCGCACTTGAAACAATAGTACGTTTCTGCATTGCGTTCCTGTATACGCGTTTTCCACAAACTGTGCATTCCCATAAGAAAAAAACATATCGAATGGCACTTCATCAAGAGATGTTGGGAGAAGGTAACTTATGATATGCGAATTATTCCGGTTCCTCAAAGTACAGCTTACCATCGAATACTTATACAGCATCACGCAGGACACTATGTAAGGATTTGTTACCCGTGCTTTTTCCACCTAACGCGAAAAGTTTATCGATATTTCCTGTTAACGTAACCTGCATGTTACTTGATATCGATGATATGTATCTATACCCTACTCCACTCCGATAGCTTGTGGTCATGTTGGCGTGTGCCGCACGTGTAATAAAACGACGCATTCTTCCCGCTTTTTCCTCGCTTTGAACAACATAACTGCAGCTCACAACGGCTCCCCGACATGCTGACTGACGAGCACACGATAATTCATACGAAGCGGCGCGACGAAGATCACGCATGAAGAGTGAGAGCCACTGGGAGTGAGACCGTTTCCAGGCGTCGGCGCCAGTCGGCGCCACGATAAAAACACTCGGATCGTCGGTGTCATCGCTACTAGCGCATCGTCACTCAGGATGGTATGGGCCACACTATGCCACCATAGCCACACTGAGCACTTCAGATTAGTGTCGATGTCGCAGGGTGCTGAACACCCCGTTGAGCTTTCGTAGGCTGTTTGCCCTCGTAATAAAATACTTTCCAAGTGACGGAGGCCATTCAAATTTGGTCAAAAATACTTATGCATACTGAACAATCGAATGACGTACATATCTCGACCTTGGACGTAACTGTGGCAGCATAGAGACAGTAGAGCACATATTACTGGACTGCTCCGCGTACCGCGATGAGAGAGCATTGTTTGAGAGACAGATGGAGATGATTTGTCACGATCACTTAACGTTGCACAACATTTGAACATCTAAATAGCGCGAACTTCAAGGACGAAAGACAGGAGAATGCGACACACACAAGCGCAATTTAGATGTTCAAATGGAGTACCAACTAGCCCAAACATGCACCTTGCTAAATTATATTGTAACGGGCTAAAAAGGACAACGAAGAAGACAAGAAAGACGACGTTGACAGACCCTGCAAGCTGGGCGCCATCTTGCCAGCCGCTGAGTTTATTCCCTGTATATATATTGTAAATATATTCTCCCCGTAACATCTTTGGTGGAGGTGCGGGGTATTAACTTCACGCAAGACGAAGCTTCGCAGCGGGCGCCTAGTTGCCTCTTCAATGGCGACGGAAGTCAACAATGCCGACCCTTCAGCGGCTACTGTGTGTTCTCCAACCGGGCCGTCAACCCTCATCTTGGAGCCCCCGAGAGACCCAGGTACCTTTTCGGGCACCGATAGTGTTGACGTAGAAGACTGGCTAAAGACATACGAGCGTGTGGGCGTACGTATGCGATGGGACCCAACGCTCATGCTGGCCAATGTGATCTTTTACCTAACCGACACCGCGAAGGTCTGGTATGAAACGCACGAGGAAGAGCTGACCAGCTGGGAGTTATGCAAGCAAAAGCTTCGGGAGCTATTTGGCAGACCTCTGGGACGTCAGCGCTCCGCCCAAAAAGAGCTCGCGTCTCGCGTTCAGACATGCACCGAATCCTACCTTACGTACATTCAGGACGTGCTTGCTTTGTGCCGCAGGGTGGATTCGCAGATGTCGGAAGCCGATAAGGTTGCCCATGTCATCAAGGGTATAGCAGATGATGCCTTTCACCTGCTTGTATTCAAGAACTCGTCTACCGTACAAGACATCATTTCCGAATGCCGGCGCTTTGAGGAAGCTAAGAGCCGCCGTGTTCTCCACCAGTTTACACGCCTACCTAACACGGCTGCTACATCCACCTGTGAAGACCCCCGCCTGCCTTCTACGGAAAGTTCCAGTGATGTTGTCCGTATTGTCCGCCGAGAAATCGAAGCCGCTGCTCCGCTCACGTCACCAACCCTCAACTCCGACAACCATCACGCCACCGTCTCCCTCATCCAGTCCGTCGTACGTCAGGAACTGGCCAACGTCGGCCTGAACAACATCTGCTCAATTCATCGACCTGAATATGCTCCACCAACTCCACCTGTTGCTGTCACACCGAACCGACGTTTTTCCGCTCCCCCACGTTATCGTAACCCGGCGGAATGGCGCACACCAGACGACCGGCCAATATGTTTCAACTGCGGTCGTGTAGGCCATATTTCTCGTCACTGCCGTTCATGGTCTAACTCGACACCATGGCCTTACTTTCCGTCCGATCGCCTTCCTCCCGGTAATCCACGCTCATCGCCGCAAACACAGCCGCTCATGCCTGACACTTCTTTGCCCACTCGACTCAGCCGCTCACCTTCGCCGCAACGCCGTTTTTCCCGCTCGCCCCCATCTCGTCGATCGCCGTCCCCAAGCTCCTTCCGGCGCTCACCTCCGGAAAACTGACGGGAGCAGCTCCTAGAGGTGATGCTGCAATCACGACCCGATGCCAAAATCCTCTACTGACCCTGCCCGCACATCGGAACCTTATCAGTGTAGACGTGGACGGTGTACCAGTTACGGCCCTTATTGACACTGGCGCGCACGTGTCTGTTATGAACGCTGACCTCAGAACACGCCTAAAAAAAGTCGTTACTCCTGCCCCAAGCCCTGCGGTCCGAACTGCCGATGGTGGAACAGCTGCCGTGATTGGCGTGTGTTCAGCTCGTGTGACCGTCGCCGGACACCACACATCGGTTATGTTTTACGTCCTAGAACATTGCCCTCACGACCTAATTTTGGGACTTGATTTCTTGTCGGAACACTCGGCCTTGATAGACTGTTCTGCCGGCGTTGTGCAACTCGCTCTACCTACTGCTGTTGACCCTTCCCTTAGAATGTTTGAGCTTCATGATGGTGTATTGTACCGTTGCAACATGCGTCCTGACGGCCCCGACAGACTACTCGTCGTTCCTCCTCACCTGCGTCAGACTGTTCTCGCCCAGCTTCACGATATGCCGACAGCCGGTCACCTCGGCGTTTCACGGACCTATGACAGAGTTCGCCGGCGCTTCTTCTGGCCTGGGCTGTACCGCGACGTCTCCCGTTATATTGCTGCCTGTGATCTTTGTCAAAGACGGAAAACACCTACTACCCATCCTGCCGGACGCCTTCAGCCGCTCGACATACCATCAGAGCCATTCTACCGTGTGGGTGTTGATCTCCTTGGCCCTTTTCCTACGTCCACTGCGGGCAATAGGTGGATTGCAGTAGCAACTGATTATGCAACCCGATACGCGATCACACGGGCTCTTCCAACTAGCTGTGCAACTGACGTTGCCGACTTTCTCCTCGAGGACGTCATCCTACACCACGGCGCCCCTCGGCAGCTCCTCACCGACCGAGGCAGCTACTTCCTTTCGAAAGTGGTTGATGACCTCCTACGCTCATGCGCCACCAAACACAAGCTTTCAACTGCTTATCATCCGCAAACCAACGGCCTAACCGAGCGCCTCAATCGAACTCTTACTGACATGCTATCCATGTATGTCTCCGCTGATCATCGCGACTGGGACACTACGTTACCGTTTGTCACCTTTGCCTATAATTCTTCTCGACACGATACCGCTGGGTTCTCTCCATTTTTCCTTTTGTTCGGCCGCGACCCTACGCTACCTTTCGACACACTCCTGCCGTCCAAACTGAGTTATACGTCGGAGTACGCTCGGGAGGCAATAACGAAGGCCCAAGAGGCGCGCGAAGTTGCTCGACGCCGACTAGCGGACTCGCAGGAAAACCAGAGGCGTGTATATGACGCCCATCATCGTGACGTCCACTACGCGCCCGGCAATCTGGTTCTGCTTTGGTCCCCCACGCGCCGCCTGGGACTTTCCGAGAAGTTACTCCCACGCTATTCAGGCCCTTACCGCATCTTACGCCAGGTGACCGACGTCACCTACGAAATCGCCCCTAGTGACCCCACCGTCGTTCACCCTCGCACTGACGTAGTTCATGTTACGCGGCTCAAGCCCTACCACTCGACTGCCTCCTGATGAGCACCGGGTCGGTGCTTCAGCCGCCGGGAAATAATGTAACGGGCTAAAAAGGACAACGAAGAAGACAAGAAAGACGACGTTGACAGACCCTGCAAGCTGGGCGCCATCTTGCCAGCCGCTGAGTTTATTCCCTGTATATATATTGTAAATATATTCTCCCCGTAACAATATTTCTAGTTCAACGGGCCCTTTTATGTGTTTTAGCGCTTGTGTGTGTCGCATTCTCCTGTCTTTCGTCCCTGAAGTTCGCGCTATTTAGATGTTCAAATGGAGTACCAACTAGCCCAAACATGCACCTTGCTAAATTGCACAACATATTAGGTCCAGTACCCGGCCCTTCTAAACAGCGACGGGTTTTACAGTCCCTGTTTAATTACTTGTCGAAAATTGGCCTAGTAGGAAAGCTTTAATTATTGCATGATTATTTCATAGAGCAAAGGCTTCACTTACCTGACCCACTCGTTGTAAATATTTCTATCAGGTTCACTTGCGCATTTCATTTTTTTATATTCTTTCTGTTTATTATTATTTCCTTCCCTCTCTTCTTTATTCTGTCAATCCCATCCCATTCCCCATCCCTACACAGAGTAGCATGCCAGCGGTTATATACAAGCCGGCAAAAAGCTCTGGTATTCCAATAAAGAGTCTCTCTCTCTCTCGACCTTGAAATTTTATGTGAAATCTCACCTAATTTGCAGCTGTGGCGCATCGACAGTGGATGGACGGGCCATAAGCCTGACCCTATGCAGAGCACACAGAGGGATACAAAAGTTCGTTTTACCTTTACTGTCGTCCAATGTGGCACGCGGTGCCGTATCCAAGAGTGTCACACTGCCACAAGGAGCCGCTCAAAATGGCACTTTCTATGAGCCAACGAGAAAAACGTAGGCCTCTTACGCTCACACGTACCAACGGTCCACATGGATAGCTTGTTTGGAATGTCTTGGTGGCGGAGCCGGCGAGTAAAGTCGGGGAACGTTTCTTCAAAGATGTTCGAAAGTTAATTAATCTTGCCTAATTAAACAATTAAGCAGAACACAAAATCGTGGGACTTACTCCATGCAATAGTCAGTAACGTGTGTTTGGAGGCGTCGTCATAAATTGTGCCGGCATATTTTGAAACTTTGACTAGAGTTAGCCTGTAGGCCCTTTATACGTATTTCCACAGAAAAGCCTGCATTTCCATACCCAAATTCGCACGAGACTTGGCGTGAGACGAACAAGATGAATTTACGTCTCCTACACACATAATTATTGCATCAGTGCCAGTCATGATTGGATGACACAGAGCCAGGAATGGCTTTGCGCATAAAAGCCGATGAATCCGGCGTCAGTAACGGAGAATCCTGCAAAAGAAAGTGTGTTCCCAAGAATGTATCTCACCGATGGGCTCAGGTGAGGTTTAGTCAACGGTTTCACGTCGAAACTACTCGAAAACGAACTGGGAACGGCAGCGTTTTGTTATGTACAAAGCATATTATTTTGGTGAGTAGAATATGACGTACTTGTTTACAAAGCTACTTGTTTATCGAAAGCGTTTCAAAATTTGCACCAGTCCTCCATTGAGTATTTTATTTGCTTCAAAACAGTCTGTCTTCTATGGAATCCATGTTCACTCCTCTGTGGAAGCAAGAAAAGATTTTTATATAATGATTCTGCACTAGGCGAAAAGGAAGATTCAGTAACTTCCAAACCTTTCTATAATGCGCGAACTTCAGAACGTCGCGTGACTGCCAGCAGTTAATCTGCACGGCCTCTACAAAGTGCCTTCCTGTGAAATCTAGTTTGCTTGTGCGGTTTCTTTAGAATATGGCGAAAACAAGCTCAAAACATGTCGACTTCTATTGTTTATTTCGTAAGCTTTCAGTAAAATAGCTATACCTGCGCAACGCCATTTCAGGATGAGGAATCGCCAGCGTTGCCCTAAACAGCCCGCATCAGAGCATGCAGCGTTGCTGCGGATCTATTATGGAGAAGCGAGCTCGTACGGGCCACCTGCGTACACCCATGCTTTTCGCGGGTTCTCAGAACGGTAATGAATCGCCCTTGTCGCTACGTGTAATAGCAGCACCATGATGCCTCGTCATGAGGGGCCTGACGAGCGCGCTCTCGAGCAACTGCACTTCTGCGGATGAGGCGCTGCGGAAGCGCATAGCGAAAACGAATTGCGGCGCTAGAATAGCGTTGCGAACCTCGCTTATTCGCCAGCATCTGACGCATTGGGGAGTGGTTACTGTTAGGCGAAAAAAGAAGCGGTCCTATTTTCTGCAGCCCATGCCAGCTTATGGCTCAGCGCCACAAAGAAGGCAGTAGGGGAACGAAAAAAAAGGAAAGAAAGGGTAGGTGTAAACGAATACGCGGAGCGGTAGTTCTAAAATCCCGTACCTCACTCGACCAAGAGAAGAAGGCTTCGTCCGCTTGCGACAGACGTTCTGGCAAAAACCCGCCCTCTCGTGTATGCACTCGGGTATTCAGCCATATAGACGGTTTATCTCCAACGTCATCGGGTTATGTGGCTATAGTTGCAGCACTTAGATTTGAGAAGTAGGGTTACAAGAATTCCCAGAGACCAAGAATAGGCAATGGAAATTACTTCCCATTCTTCGTTTCTGGAAATTCTCTTCACCCAACTACGCAATTCTGAATGCTTCTCAGTAGGGATTGCTGGTTAATAACAGCAATGAGCCTGAATAGACATCGTTATACCCCGTGCCGGTTAAGTCTTTTTTCCTCTGATATACGTGCAGTACAAGAGCTCAATGTCTCATCACTCATGTTAAACGTGCGTGACAACTGCGAAGTTAAACAGCACGAAGCAAGGGGACGCGAGAAACATGAACACACAGGAACAGTGCCAGATAAAGCTTCATGAATAATTCTACATTAGTGCTCCATCTTGCTCCACAAAAATCCGAGAACCTTGACAGGATTATTGGAAATTGACCGGTAAAGTGTTATTTCTAGAAAACCATGAGCACAATATTACAGGCGCCGCTAATTGAATGATAGAAAGTTTAAGGTGTTTAACTCATCTTCATGGGCGTAATAAACAGTATGGTGCATTTTTCGGGCGAAAAATCCACGCCACTCTCTGTCTAGAGGCACGAGGCAATGACGATCCTAAATTGAAGTGGGACTCTTACGTCGAGTGGGCATTGACCCAACAGATTGTACATGTACGGACAGATGTGTGTGGCAAAATAAATTAACTGTTCCATATGCAAACAAAGCGAGCATACAACCTGTGAATGACACTTAGTTTCCAGTTAGCCAATAATCGGTAGCCTATAAGGGCAACTCTGCGTGAAGTCGCACTGCCTGATCTTTTCTTTGGCGGCAGAGGCTACAGTGCTTCTTTCACTCGGGGACTGCCACTACGATACCCTTTTTACAACCTACTTACAGATCCTTAGAAATCTCCCCTTTACCGCATGTGTCGCTGCATTGTATCCTGATTAGATGTGGACCTTGAGAGAATACGAAGGATTCCTAGGGGGGCAGAGAGGGGGCACAAATGCACTCATTCAATTCATGGCCTCAGGGGCACTCGATGTATACAACAGAAAATCTAACATTGTATAGACAAGCAGGAGAACAAATGGTGCAATATATTTTTCAGATCACTCGATCCTCGTAAACGAATGCCGCTCATATGGAGGACGGTGCGTGTACTTGTCACGACTTCCCCATAACTGCATCCATCAAGCACTATGGTCCTCCATCAAGACCGCCTGCAGGTTGATATTTCCGAAGGTTTCTGCTCGGTGAATGCGGGAAGTGGGTTCACCACGAGTGATTACATTCTGGTTGACGTCCCTGTAGCACGTGTCCCTAAAATAAGTATGCTTTTTTTCACGCGAGGAACTGAATGCGACTCCAGCCACCAGCCGGCGTTCATCGTCACTTCGACCGGACGGCATTGTATTCGCTGCGTTATGTCATTTTGTGGAACGTGGCCGAGGCCGACTTTTGAAATGCTACAACCAGTCGTGAAATGATAGCGTCGTTCCTGAAAGGTGGAAGTCTAACCGCGTGATGCCGCTCCTGAAATCTGCAAACTCGCCGCCGCTTGACCTAGCATCATACCGACTCATTTCGCAGTCCAGCTGGGGGAGGAAAGTACTGAATGGAATGGTATTCACACGCCTCGAGTGGTACCTAGAGCGCCACAATATATATCTGGCTTCACGAGACTGCTCCTCTTTTGATAACGTCATTGACCTGATGACATCTGTCATACAACATAATTACCTCAAATGCTTCGCGGTTCCAATGTTCCTCGAATTGGAAGGGTGTGGGATAGGCGGAAAAATGTTTCAGTGCATTCGCAGCTACCTGTTAAGATCATTCTTCGTGCTTACCGAGGAAGGCCGAACCGTTGACCATTGCATCTATCGTGACGTTCCATATAGCACGATGTTCTCAGACCTACACACGATCATTTGACTCGCCCAGGTTCTATCACGAACAGTCAAGCTTTCTGTGTATCCTGATGTTATATGCAGCTGTGCCTAAGCATTTACACGTGCCCAGGTACGTGCAAGGCTCCAAAAAGCAGCGACACTAGCGTAGGTGTACGTACCTCCGTGATCGAGGCCTAACAGTTCTGCCGAAAAGTGCGCCTTAGTGCATTTTAACCGCATCCCCATTATCTGGTATCGTGATTGAATCAACGGCGCCAGGATTTCGTATAAAAGAAATCACCGATTTCGGGGCGTTATTATCGATAGATATTTTTCGTGGAGTGTTCACATCTCACGCTTGAACGAGGCGCACCTTTGTTGCACGCGTACTGAGGTTTCTTGCCGGCAAATTGCGGGGCACATCCGTGTCCTGTATGCTTTCACTGTCGATGGCGCTCTTCTTGGGATATTTTCTGTATAGCACCGCAATGCTTCCCAAACAGGGAAAACTAACCTTAGGTCCTGCAAAGCATTTAAAGCCGAGCACTCAGCAAATGTTTGGGGCTGTCTCAGCCTTCTTCCATTGTATAGCAACAAGTACCGTTGCAAAAACCCGCCAGCTGTCTGTTACAGTGGGATTTCTATTGGGAACACTCTAAACACTGATTTAAAAAAATACTGTCAAACCGGTATCGATCGTCTTTGATAACGTACCTGCTTTCGTCACATTAATTAGTGTGTGGCGACACAAACTGCGTTTATATCTGCGCAATCCCCGCCTCGTTATCTCGGCGCGCAATCTACGCCTGCAGCTCGGCGCGATACGGCTACACGCTGCATTGCATTCCGATAAACCACAACGCCACGGCAGCGTCACCCGAGGCATATATTACCAGCGGTGGCTACTAAAACAGGCTGCCAAGCTTGGAGATTATTCCTTCGCTACCCAGACGCGCGTCGCGTCGGTATGCTCGCGCGCTGCTGCTACAAAGCGAAGACTCACAGGGTTCCTTATGCATTCACCTAAGATGACTCGAAGGCGAAAACCGTCTTCTTTTAAATGCGAATGCATTTCTTCGTCGGGCTATGTCAGGCGTCCGGCGTTGTCCGCGCACCTCTCCGCTCTCACTCCCTCTCCCATAGCCACAGCGGCGGGCGCGCGCGCTTATCCTCGCCCCTAGCAACCGGAGTAGGTGGTGCGGGCGGAGTAGCACAGAGTGAGTAGAGAGGAGGAGCGCGCTCTGGCGTGTGAGGGCGCTCGCATCGCGGGAGCTCGGCGGAGCTCCCGCGTGTGTGGAGAGAGTGTAGGAGAGGGTAGCTGCAGTGCTTCGCCGTTCCTTCTCTCGCCGTTCGCTCTCTCTCCTCCCTGCGCCACCGCCTCAATACAGTGCGTTTGAAACGCGTTTGTAGCGTTTGCGCTGCCTTGGCACAGCCTGAAAACAGCGCGTTCTAAACGCGTTTGTGCTGCATTGAAGGCGGTGGCAACATCCCTGAGGTGATTACGAACGCACGTAGGGAGCATTTGTTGAAAGAGGCGCCCAAAAGGGACACACTTGAGCGCGTCGATGTGTCCAGCTTTACGCCATTAAAATTACTACGCCGTGTACTCTCGGCGCAAGACATGCATTCGCATTTCCTCACGATTCCCTTCGGGGAGGTGGGGGCGTTTTTTTCTTCTCAGTCCTTGTATTGATCCTACCCGCCACCAATCGAAAGGTTTGTACAACTAGCGTGGTTTTGCACTGCCTCCAGGATCGAAGGCACCTCACCTGATTTTGCACTGCCTCCGTGATCGGCCCATCTGGACGAAGGTACGATATGATGTGATGACGGCATTATGTGACGTTACGTCACTTGACGTCAGGCCAGAATTTGTAACGTCATGATGACATCACAAATTTGGCGATCCGTGACGTCATGAAGACGTCATATGGTGAAGTCATCACGTGATTATGATTTTTTGCATCACTCGTGCGGTGGCCGACGCCGCGGGACGCCAACAGTCAATTTTCGCGTTTGATGAGGAAACTAAGGCGTTCGGCTTAATAATCAGATATAACGTTTTCATGTTGGGATTTGTCCTTCCGTCGACACGACATCCCACAAGTGTATCATTCCGCTTTTGCGTGGACTCTGTAAATCTTCTTCCATATATTTTTTTATAATAGTATATATCTATATGTACAGTCAAACTATTCTGTGCTTACTAAATTTGATTTGTCCTATTCTGGTAGGAGGCCCTGCCATAGTTCTTACTTTTGGGGGCTCCTTCTGAAAATCTTGCACCTTTATATATGCATTGCATTTTTTATTCACTTAAAAGCTTAAAACTTGGCTTACGACATATGTAACTGTCGACACTCCCCAAGCACATATTCTTCACATATCCAGAGCGGCTGACCACCACCTCGCTAGCATACCGGAAACGAATACAGAAGGCAGCCTTATTTCCAAAAGTTGTTGGGGCTAGCCATCCTTCCATTTAGTGGAGTTTGTCGCAGCGCACATATACCACTATCTCCGTTGTGGTGCCTCAAAACGTCTCCTGTGCACCTCTTTTACATACCCCTAAGATCTTGTTTAGATATCCCCGGCATCTTGAAGTGTCGGAGATATCTAAAAAAACTAGCCTGCCATCTGCAGCTTTTAAGCAGATCTCATTGGACCGTTTTACATATGTTGTATGCAAACCGAATCCATGTTAACATGAATCGTTCGGTCTCGAGAAGTGTGACAGGTACGTTTGAGGTACTATCTCGATCGACCGCCTTCAAGTTCAAGACTTCACACGCTAAGGCATCTACGGACACCGCATTCACCGCCTTTCGAGCCGCAATGAAATTTATTATAGAAGCATTTCCTAGACAATTGTCCCTATTCTTCGACTTTAAGGCAGCCTTCCAAAGCGTGAGAAGTGTAGGACGTGGCAACTACCATCAGTTGGCGCCCATATAACCGAAATTTCTGATCGCGCTGTTAATCAAGGACGTGACATTTTTTTACGATGGCCGCCGGGACATTGTGCTATCAGCGGTAACCACCTCGCCTATGACGCTGCCCGATGTACCCGCGATGGTACGCCTACACTGCCCATACCCTTGCCAAAAGTAGAAGTTGCAAGACAACTTCGCCACATTACGCATCATTCTACGCTAACGCAGTGGAATTATCCTTTATTCTCCAATCATCGCTTACAGGGTGCTTGAACAACAGCGCATAAGACAGGACCAAGGAAGGAAAGACACATACGACGCTGTACATAAGTTCCGTGCGTTCGCTTGCAGAACCTTGTTCTATTGCTTCAGCTACAGCTACCAACGAAGATTATCGGACGTGATGCTACTATACTGTGTTGATTGTGAATCAGTGTAGCGTTCACCAACTCATTCAGGTATCGCCTAGGAATGGCGGATTCACTCATGTGCGATAACTGCATACGTGAAAACTAGAGATTCCCATATGACCAGCATCGATAAGAGCTTTAGTGAGCCTTGAACAGACTTGATCATCGACCTCTTACGGAAGAAAAGACCTTGGAACTAGGCCTCAGAGATCATAATCCAGAAATCATAGGAGCCCGCCTGTAGTTTTAACGCGATAGCGTTAAAGAGCTCGTATCGCAGAAATTCCGCCGTCGGCGTCGGCGCCGGCACCGTTGGTTGTGAGCGAAAAATCATCATCTTGTCCGTTACCGAAAAATCGAAAAAGCTGCAAATAAAATAAATAATAAAAATGTTGGGTCCGAGTGAGAATCGAACCCAGGTCGTTTGCGTGGCAAGCAGGTGTTCTACCACGCAGCCATGCCTATACTTGGAGCTGCACTGAAAGTAACTTTGATGCTTCCCAAAAACACGCGTCCTGTATACAGTTGTCACAGTACGAGATGTAATATGGCAGTAATATTGCGTGGTACAAGCGTAGATTGCTATCGGGCGTCACACCACGTCAATATCATAAGGACTTCGTGGTTTAAAGACAGCCACCCATAATAAAAGGCACACACATTACTGCGCGTATTCTCTTGAGACCGCGTAGTGGGTGCATGGCAGCTTCGAAAAAGGTTCTCGCGCATACTTGCTCCTGGTTTAAAGCATGCTACCCATTACATAAGGCACACACCTTATTGCGCGCATTCTGTAAAACACTCGTAGTGTTCGAAGTGCGCACTAGGGACAGGATATTGCTATCGCGTTCAACTCTTAAAGGCGAAGCTTATGCGTCCCCCAATTTTTTTGATCGCAATTAGGTGATCGCCTGAAGATACAGCACACAGTGCATGTGTATAGCGAATTCCATCTGTATCTCTCTCTCTTACCACCTCATTCCTCTATCCCATGTAGGAGAGAAAACTGGACTAAGTCTAGTAAACCAATCCAGAGAGGCGATCTACAGCCTCTGCACTTATTCAGTTATCACACATGCATGAAGCCATCATTCGAATACGGTATCTGAAAGAGTTGGCGAACGTTACACAGACCCACAGCCGACACAGCACTGTGGCCTCACGTCCGGAAATCTTTGCTGGAAGTTGTAGCTGCAACAATAGCTCTAGGTTGTGTAAGCGATGACTGGAGTTAAGTGGGGAATCCGAGTACGCAAGCCTGGCATTCTGTGCGATGTGGTGAAGTTTTCTGTATCGCCCCCTTAGATTTTTAAGAATCGTTATCTTTTTCACCACCACTGGGTCATCGTGTGGTGCCTTGAAAATACTTCCCGGCGTGTTCGCGCCATTTTTGAGCAGATTAGGAATCGGGGATTAACAACTGCGTGATGGAGTTTGCCATGGCTCATTCTCCGTTTTTCTTTTGTGCGAAGCGTTCCACGCGTACAAAACGCTGTTGTTGGTTTTCACAGGTTCTGACCTTGACATTGAGTTCATCGTTGTACATAAGCTTGTGTTCAACTTCTCCGATTTGATGGTCACGTTTTGTCCACGTTCATGAACATCAATAATTCCTGTTCACTCCCTCTCATGTTCCACTGGGTGAATGGTTGTCCATGCTCGCAACTCATTTTCGTAACCACAACCCTCAGAGCTGGCGAGCAGAAAACTTTCTGCAATATTATGCATGAAAATTTCAATCTTCGGAGACCTGTTTGTCGCGATAGGCATGGTAGGGGAGAGGAAAAGGAAGCAATCTCCCCTAGAAAAGCGTAATCGGAAGTGTATTGTCATGGTACAACAACCGAGAACATTCGTTGTTGAACCTGTGCCCCAGAAGTTATAATTAGCGACAGAATCGCTGCTTCCATTCAGGAGCCTATACGCAAGCGATTCTTCAATACAGTCAGGCAAGTGTACACAGGGCAACCAGCTGTAAGGAGCAGCCAAACTACATCTCCGAGCGTCAAGAGGGAACATTCGCCTCCGTGCTAGCAATGTTCGTGAACGTCGCACAAAGGACGTACTATGCCATTTTTTCTTGAGTAACCTTCGATTACAATATGGCAATGTAAGAAATAACACAGATAACGCAATTCAAGACGGATTACGGGAAGACCGAGGCCGTGACACCATGCGGCCGACCACCACAGACGAAGGCAATGTGGACGTCGTCGCCTACATTCAGCGCTGCGAAGAGGCTGGAACGCAATCGTACGTACATTCAAAAGCAGCAGAAGGTCGACTGCCGCCATTACAGCCCTCGACGACGCTACCCGGGGACGTTGTTTAGGTGTTGACTCTGATACCGACGTAGGCTCAGTGAAAAACTTCGGCGGTGATAGTTCGGTCCATAAAACATCCCTCGACATCTCGGCACAATGGAATACGTAGTTGGTTATTGTTGACCCGGTTTCTACACCGAGTTTTACTAACTAAATTTATTACACAAAGTATCGCTCAGCTCAGCTGCGGTCAAATGTGTGCGACCTTCGCGAAGGTCTTCGAATGTTTTACCGAGATAGGGCCCAACTTTAACACTTAAGTAATTTATGAAACTCGCGAGAGCAGAAGCGATCACGCTTGAATTAATTACCATTGTATATATGCCGGAGCGATTCACCGAAAGTTCACTTTTTTCACGACCATGAGCGCCGCTATCTTTGTACAGTAAGCCTTTTGTGCCGCTGGGCACAGGCACGCTCACTAAAGAGTTCAGTGGTTACCGGTTTAGTGATAATAACTTCTGTGGTATTATATGGGCGCCAAACCACTATATGATCATGAGGCACGCCGGGGTGGTGGACTCGGCATTAATTTTGACCACCTTGGATTCGTTAACCTGCACCTGAATATAAGTACGCGGAATTCGCCCCCACCAAAATGCAGCTGCCGTTGTCGGGTATAGAACCAGTGACCCTGAGACTAGCAGCTCGATATTAAAGCTAACGGTAGTAGTAGTGCTTGTAGTAAAGATCATCGCAGAATGGTTCAAGTACGTCTTGCCGCAACGCAACGAGCCCCCAATCTGGCGCCTGTGAGGCCTTGGCTGTTGCGTCGCTTTATGGCATTACTGCAGGGCGTCTGTAACCGCGCAAATACGGCCTTTGCAAATGCAAAATTCTCGCTGCTACTGCGATAAACATAACCGTGTTTGACGGAACATCTCGGTCCTGCTAAAGCACCAATACTTAGTAACTGTTTAGTAACTGTTTTGAGTTTCATTTCCCATATAGCTGAAAAAGAAGCCCCCTATGCTACCACAGCGAGTAAATCTTTACCAGTTTAGCTGCTGCATTCTTTCTCTTCAAGATTACGTGGCAATGTCCGCCTTTCTCAATGGCTTTTTTTTTTTCATTTATATCCTTGCCATCGCGAGTTTAACGGTTGATGGTTTTGCGACGATTCACTAGGTTCTTTCCGCTGTTTGTTCAGTGCATTCACGGCGCAGATATCATAGCTTCTGTAGACCAACAGACAGAGAGACAGAGAGCTTTATTTAGTTCCTGAGGAACGCTACCGCTTGAGGCGGTGGAGCAGCGGGCCGCTCCCACGTCGGGACGGGTAGGCCGAGCCTCACCGCCGCGTAGCAATAAAAATATGAAGGCAGCTTCGCACTTGTGGTGCCAAGCCTGAAGGAACTACAAAGCTAGGCGGTCTGCTTTGTTTCTCGTTAGGGTTCCCTTTCTTTATTTCTTTCTTTTTCTCTATTCACTCTTTTTTTCTATGTCTTTTTCGTCTCTGTATATTTCTATTTATTTGTTTCTCTCTCTCTCTTTCTTCACTTTCTCTCCCTCTCTATCTCTATCGCTTGCTTCCTCTTTCTTTATATCTTTTTCTCCTCCCTCTATTTCTTTCTCTCTCTTTGATTCTTCCTCTTTTCTCTGTTTTTCTGTTTCTGCGTTTCTTTCTATTTCTCTTTCTCATTATTTCTATGCTATGCTCTACTTTCTCCCCTCCTCCTCTCCCTCCTCCTCACACTCACATCTCTCCTGCTCACCGTGACTTCTCCTGCACACCCCCTTGCTATACTGTACTTTACAAGGTTATGCTCTGCGAGCCTTGTATTGATGGCTGAATAGCTGAGTGGTTACGACGCTCACCTTCGGATCGTGTGTACGCGGGTTCGAATCTCGCGTGCTGAACAGTAGCACTTTTCCTCTGAGTAACGTTTCGCGACAAGTCCTACACACACACATTCCCTCGTGATCTGTCGCTTCGGGGGAACGTTTCGACTAACACTTAAGAGTCTGAGAAAACGCTTCTCGAAGTCACGCGCAGAGTTCATCGTCGAGAGGTTGCCGTCAAGCCAGAGCCGTTTACAGACGCGACACGAGTGCCCAAACTCTATGGCGAGGAGGTCTCGCAGGAAACGGTCATGGAATCTACCGTTCGAGTTTGGAGTTCGCCGCTGTGCGTTCTCGGCTTCCCTGTAGTCTTGATTTGTTTCGCAGGATGGCACGCATCGCAGTCAGGAGTCGATTCCTCTCTTGATCGGCGCATTCAATGTCTTCGGCTCGTCGTCGTTGTTTCTCCGCTTGACCGGTTGCATGCTCACGGTCGGCCAGGCAACGCTGTTCCTGATGTAAAGGTTCTTCTGTGGGAGGACGAACCTTCTTTGGCCGGCCCATGGCAACAGCAAAGCGAAGACGAGGAGAGCACGTCGCACGACGTCAACGCGCCGTTCTTGACACCGCCACTGACGTCATTGCTTTAGCTCCTCCTTTCCCACCCACTTGTTATACTATACTATACAAGGCTATGTTATGTTCTGCTGGACTGCCTGGATAGCCGAGTGGTTACGATGCTCGCCTTCGGATCGTGGGTGCGCGGATTCTAATCTCGCCTCGTAAAGAAATTTTTTTCGTCATGAATTTCTCTCATTCTCTTTCTTTCTTTCTATTTATTTATTTATTTATGTGCTCATTCTCTCACCCATCACAGTTATTCAGGCCATGCCGGAGAAATTGGCGCACGTGTTCTGGGAGCGAAGCGGAGAGGATGTTTATGAAGAAGAAGATGAAGATAGTACGTGCCTGTTCCCAATGATGATCATTTGTGTTCACTAGTCACAGACAAGTCCTTGGCTTAACCAGCTTCGCTGTTAAAAGTAACTTGTGGGTTGCATGGTTCCTTTAGCTCCTTTTGTGTCATTCACGAAGATACTCGACTTAAAGTATTTAATTCTTAAACGATTAGTCAAAACGTGGTAGCACGGCTGCCCTTACGAAGGCAAGTAGAATTTTTATCTCTTTTTAAAGGGCCTATTTTTCCCTACCTGCGCAATGGTGCGTCATCCTCGTAGGAGCGAGCCATTTTATGAGGTAGCAATAACGTCCACCACGACGACGAGAACGCCGTCAACATAATGGCGTGGGATAAATTCTAGCCCCTAATAGTTACATTTTCTGAAGAAACTCTCTTCAAGCCCAAACTGCCGCAAATATCTGCACGCCTCTGTTACGGTCCTTAAGTAAACAGGGGTGGTTAATTTGCGTTCTCCGCTCGAACGGCGAGATTCGTATTTCAAGAAACTATGAATATCGCCTGCAATTTGCATATTCATCTACACTCGCACACCTCGAAGTTACTGGAGGAATGCCCGCGCTAGATTCCACTTTCAGAATTCACGTCAGCCCTGACTCTTCGGGAACACTTTGAAGATTATGCAAAGTGCGCAAGAAACTTCGGGTAATACACACTGTGTTCTGCCCTCGATCCCAAGATCTAATTGGAGAACGAGTTTTAAGAGTCGTCGTTTCAAACTTTGGGGTAGTGGCACAAGTTTCGCGTTAGAGTGCACTATTTCGCGTAAGGTTAACTCCTTACGCGCACTGCACATGGGGATGAGAGCTCCAAAAAAGTTGCCACTCATATTCCTCTCATAGGCAGAGCGCCTGTGAATATACGTGTTTTTGTATGTTAGCGCTAGCTCCGAAAGGACCAGCAAGTGCAGTAACCTGTGCATTTCTATCTACCGATCTCCCAAGCACCTACGTATGTAGAGCAGTGACAACTATGTCGTCATCAACAATTTTACCTGCTTAGCAGGAGCATAAGAAGATTGACGTACAGCACAGTCTCTATAGATAAGGGCGGAAACTGCCAACAGTGTAATTATGATATGGAAATAAACTTTCATTTTTATCTTCGTTATGTTTAAGTCTTCAAGTAACCGTCTTTTTGGAAGGAAGGCGACACCGCCATGCTTCATAAAAATGATTAAAGGAATTTACATAAGGTAGCCTGTTTTCAGTGTCGTGCGAAATTTTCACCAATATCATTTTATATTGATTCAGGGCAATAAGCGCCGTTGTCTGTCGTTCCTTTGCTCGTCCTCATTTTTTCGCGCTGTTTATTCGTTGAATAAGTGACTGCAGTCAGCTTTAAGGGAAGGCTAATTTCAAGATGGGATTCTGCTCCGTAAATCTAATCCGCGTTATCGGTCAGGTAATTGAGAAAGAAATCTGCGCTGTACAACCGACTCCTCTATGCGGATTTTATGTCGGGTGTTCAGTGGGCTGCGTCGTAAACGTTTACTACGCTTCATCATGTGTCGTCCACGAAACCATCTCATTCTTCAGGCAGTCTTCTTAAATATTGGTTATCCGTACCGTGTAAGATACGGTAAGGCATGCACAGCCAGACGAACATTGCAAGGGGATTGAATTAGCTTTTCTTTACGTAGCAAGCGCACTCGAGTTTATGCGCATTTGCATCCGCATATGAATCAGCCGTAATAACAGTAGAGCCAAATTGCATTTTCATGTCAGGCGTAACCTGAGAAAAAAAAACAAAAAAAGGTATGGGTTACTCTTTTCGGTGACTCCAGACTTGCCACGTATATGACTCTCTATAATATGACTCTCTTTCGGGTCCCACGACTCTTCTACTAGAGTATATTTATATCCAAAGAGGGAGTTCACGTGTCTCTTTAAAGTGAATTGTATACTTGGCAAGTCAGAACCCTCAAACTAGAGTCAAAAAACTGTTTTTGTTTTTCTCAGAGTGTATGACTCCCCAACAGCACGCCGAAACTTTTGCGCCGTTTGTAATACACCCATAAGGCTCATTCGGGAGCGCATAAATAGGTAATTTATTGCAGAAGGCAAAACGAAGTCACGCATTGTAAAGTTGACACCACATGGCCGATGACATGCCTTTCACGAAATATAAACAATGTTCCCACCAGATTGGTACCTGCCTGACCAGAGGAGGTTTCGTCAGACTACACACGTCCTAGAAAAGCTACCCTATTAAGTCCATCACCAACAAAAAAAGTTGGGTTAACTTTGGTTATGCGCATGAATAAATAATTAAAACGCTTCTCTATAATTGAGAAACATTAGGCTGTCTCTAAGTACAACATATTACATGCTTCCATTTTCGCCGAATGTTAACTTCGTGCGGCGTACAGTCCTGCTATGCGAATAACATCCTCATAACATATTGGAACGCGTAGATTTTCCCCCGGGCCTTTCGTGAGCTGACGGCCATGAGACATTCCATACAGATGGAATTGCTCCAGCAAAGGAATAAACCTCTACTAACCAGCCTTTCCATTCGCAGAACGAAGAAATCTTGGAGGAAATAGATAATATAAAAAATGGTTACACGGTATACAAGACTCCTAAGGACGCAGAAAAACGGTGGTAGCTCAATAATCTGTAGCGTGAGAGCAACGCTTAACTGACTAGAAGATATGTGATGCCATATACAAATATTCCTCATTTCCAAAGGATCGCATAGAGACGCGGTCTCTAGTGAGGCGTTGAGAACCTATAAAATTGATGTCAATGGTAAATAACATTAATAACCAAAGATTAAAAAAAAACAACGTCACAGTGAGTACTGGTCGGCGAATACTTGCAGCTGATACGCTCGTTTCGGAAATACCGCAAGGGGGCGTCTTTAACACAGAGTTTGAAATATTCCTCTTGGCCATCCTTTTCTGGAGGACGAATAAGTTATTCATACTTCATTTTATAGAGTGCAGTGCGGCTTCAGTTTTTGCTGCGCTGAGAAGCAGCGGTGCCAAAATGACAACTTCCCTTCGCGTAAACACTCCGCCCACACATATAAACCTCACAGGGCCCAAATACGACGCTCCCTTATTCTACTACGTCCGTTGTTTGTTACTAATTTAAAATCTCAGTCCTTCCTTGGCATAAACCCATCAGCGAAAGTGCACGCAGCGTTGAAAAGCGGCAACGATGGCGGGAAGTAAACATGAAAATGAACTCTCTCGTTCATGCGCGAAGCGTGCATATTCAAAAGCACTCTTTTCTTGGGCGCCCAGATACATGTCGAATTCGTTCCATGACAAACGGTCGCTAGGAGCGTGAATTTCGGGATTGTGCACGCGGCATAAGCGGTGCTTCCTCTGATGTTTTCGTCGATCTGTCAATGTTAGGCGCGCTGACAGCAGAAGGAAGGAGGGGTTTTGGTGTTTTTACGGAACACGCCCGTTGGAGTTTCCCACCTCGGTTGAATTTTTCGCTGACGCACAATGCGGTTTCATCGCTGCGCCTGACGTGGGCAAGGCTTATGTTGAAACCTTTTCGTTGTTTTCAAGCATTCAGTGTTGTCTTAGCTGCGTTGATTCTGTCTCCCCGTTCAGTTTATGATGTAAACAGTTTTTAGTTGACCAGACGCGGGCACAGTCCTTCTTTCGCGCTCCTCCTTTTGCGAACAGACGCATTTTGTCGACAGATAGAAAACAAATTAACAGAGAATTATTACAGGTGTTCCATATAATAAATAGGGATGACAAGTGTGTCAGCCAGGCCTCTTTCCAAATATCGGACAATCAATTTACCTTCTTTCGCAGCACACGTTAAAGGCCAACTCCGGCTATTTTTCGAGGTCAATGGATCTCAATAAAATTCGCCGGGTAATTTCCTTCTCGCGTTCCCGTTATTTATGCCTAATTACAAGCTGGAGAGATACGAAGATTCATCACAAATGAATTTTATTGATTGCCTCGACTCTCCCCACCTCGCTTCCCAGAATTATTGGCAACATTGTGTGCGTGTCGTCATTATTTGCAAAGCCGATGTTACGGAAAATAGGGGCCACTACAGCGTCTGCTATCCGCAAGGCAACAATCGGGTGTGTTTGACCAGCGCTTCTTTGGCTGGACGTGCGAATTTCAGTTCCTTGTGGGCGTGCGTGCGATCGGTGGCAAGTGGTGTTGCGTTGTGGGCTGCACATGGCGACTGCGCACCACTGCTGATCGTTGGCAGTCACGAAACACTTTGGCACAACACCTTGGCAGTCACGAAACACTCGCACCTAGCGATTACCCTGCGCCTTTATGTTAGAGTGTTTTCTCTAGCAATGCCGGTTTACCGCACGGAAAGTACGGTAATAGAGTAAAGGCTAAACAATACACACGCGGGAACATTAGCGCACGGAAACACTTTCCATAACATATACAGGGTGCACCGTGACCGGGCCTATTGATATACGATGAGCTGCGCATCGTGCGAAATTACGTAAACTAATCTAGTAATAATGGTGTGAAAGGTGGCTCGTACTTGGCTAATATTAAATTGCTTCGGCCCTACCAACGCGACGTCGCACATCGCTCTTGCCAAACTTATGCACTCTTCCCATAGAGATATTAAGAAGCTTTAGTTAGTCCGCAAACTTGCCGGCGATGGCATTTTACCCGATCGCAGCCTCACAAACTTGAGTCGCCTGGACAGGTGGCGCCATCTGGCGGCGGCATGCGCAGCCAGACAAGCAAAGAACTAAACAGGTGTGTTCCACTTCATCGACGAGGAATGGCGATTTTAGTTGGCCTCCAAATCTGTTGGAATCGTAGCTGTCATTTTCCTACAGCTCGGAGGAGCCTGTGGACGCGCGCGGTCATTCACACACAAGCAGGGGCGTAGCCAGAAATTTTTTTCGGGGGGGTTCAACCATACTTTATGTATGTTCGTGCGTGCGTTTGTATGTGTGCGTGCCTATATACGCAGGCAAAACTGAAAAATTTCGGGGGGGGGGGGTTTGAACCCCCCCAACCCCCCCCCCCCCCCTTGGCTACGCCCCTGCACACAAGGTACGGCTGTTGCGACGAGGTCACCTTTCCCCTGAGCGTCGGATGTTAGCCGCTTTCGCAGCTTTCATACTACGCGTGGGCGGGACAGGCATGCCTTGCATGATTTCTGCTTTTGCCGATTTATACGTCACGCGAAGACATTATATTATGCTCAATTGGGTTACGGTTTCGGTGTTGCGCTTTTTTGCTTATTTAAAGTTATTCTCCAATTTGCCGAGTATTTCTGCTATCGGGTCCGTGGCAGGAGCGTCTCAGGAACATAAAAGCACCATTACTTTGACATGGTAAAAAAATCGCTGGAGTTGGCCTTGAAGGCTTCTGACACTGCTTTTTGTTGTCTGTATTAAAATGTACATGGGATAGCGGATCATGGCATCTAATATGTCCAAGTATTTAGTTACCACCATGTGTGCTTGCGACGATGATGATCGTTCTTGTTTCTGAGGACCAGTTGTGAGTTTGCGGTCGTGTTGTTTCCGTGTCCTCTTCGTCTGTGTCTAGTGCTGCGCGGTGAAATATGAATAGACGGAACGACTGGGCTTCGGTGCAATATGCGTAGTTATTTATTTTTGATATACAAAAAAGCACTCAAACATTTCTATCAGGCAGTAGTGTTTTATCTACGGGAAAGTCCTTTCTCCGAAGTGTCATCTGGAATGTGCAACAAACACACCTATCTTATGCTAGCGAATGTTTAAGCTTGGTATACCAGTAACAATTATCGAACGCTCGCACCCTTTACTGTATTTCTCAGCCCTTGGTGGTAATCCTTTATAACGCGATGGACACAATTACGCGACGGAAAAACGTACACAAACGCAATCAACGAGCCTGTGTATGAAACGTTTATTTCCGTAACTCTCATTGCTCTGATGCCAGCCTATATTGAGATTTTGTTTAGTATTTATTTTGTTTCTTGAGAAGTTTCATGTCCATAGCCCACCACATAGTGAACATGACCTGAAAACAAACGTTGCATTTCTTCTGAGGAGACTGAAGAACAGGGTTACTTGGTAAAGACTACTTGGTAAACTATTTGGTAATCTTGCAAGCAGTAGCTGCTCTACTTTCCGTGTCGAACTGTGGGCATAGCCAAATAAACTGTTCGCTGTCGCCTATATCACCGCAGACTGCACAGAGCGGCGAACCGCATAGCCCAATCTTGAATAACGAAGATGGTGCGGGTGCGGACTCCGTTCTCATGCTGTACAACAGTGTTGCTTCTTCACCAGCCGGTCACGTGTTTGATGCGGAGTCTTGTGGATCGATCTTCGAGGAGACTGGAGAGCCGGGCTACTTGGTAAAGACTACTTGGTAAACTGGCAAGCAGTAGCCGCTGTACTTTCCTATTCATTAGAAACAAGAACAAACAGAAATAGAACGAACAGTTTATTTGGCTAGGCCCACAGTTCGACACGGTAACAGAAGCGATGGTCCGCAGTCTGCAAAAGGTTGATAAAGGCATCAGACATCTGAAGACATCGTTTTTTTTCGGAGGGCCCACTACAATGAATGGGAAAGTACAGCGCCTACTGATTGCCTTCTTGAGAGACACGGGACCGTTTAAAAACTGATCACATGCGCCTACTAATAACGAAGGAGAGGCACAGAGGGAACAATTGCCTGTCTTATATGCCAGGCTAACCTCGCTTGCTGCCACACCAACCCCACCACCACCGCCACTAACCTAACAAGATACTGTTTGTTCCTTCTACAAGGTAAGCAAAAAACAATAATCTGACTGCTTTTTTTGTGAGTGGGTACTGACTTCCCGCGTAGAGTGAAACCTCGGTGATACGAATCTCACGGGACAACCAAAAATATTCGTATCATCCGAAATTCGTATCACCAGAAAGCATGGAAAATTAGCATGCAACACAAGAAAGCTGGCGTACATTTGCATTTATTGTTTTTCAGGGCCGCAGCAACGTCAGGAAGAACCCTGAATGATTGTCAGTTAAGTTTTTAGATGTCGGTAATTGTACCAGCACTCGTAAATATACGGCCCGTACGCGCATATTTAATTAATGAACCAGGTGCCTTGTGACCCGCGACAGCAGTAGCCCCTTCTAAATTTTAGTATACTTTTTTGCTTGGCACTGGAGTACTGCAGCGAAAGTAAGGAAAGAACCACTTAGACGCGATGGATCAAGGCCAGAAAATTGCAGAACCATGGTCCTGTCTTATGATTTTGCTATTGCGGAGGTGTTGGGGATGTTTTTTGGGAGATTTACGGCCGTGCCCGCACTATGCGACCTCAACGGTCGCGAATGTTCGCGTTGTAAGGCCTGACTCCTTCGCCAAGACCGTCCTCGCCGTCTTTCGGTCCTCGACCACCATGTCTGCTGCACGAGACAGGCACGTGTAAACAGAGTACAACGACAGCAGCCCGCGTCGACGCGTTAAAAAAAATGCATGGCGCAAATGTCCTCTATAATCTAAACGTGAAGGCACACGGAGGCACATAAGAGCCTCAAAGATTCGCGCACACAATCTCGGAGGCCGTGACGCATCTCTGAAGTGTATTCTGACCGTAAGAAAAGTGTTTTTCTTACACCGCGATTCTGATGATTTGGCGGTGCGGCGCGCATGCCCACGCTTGTGTTCCCGTGCTTGCACGTAATTGGCGCGTCTTCCGTGACAGCGCGGACAGCACCTCTTCGTACCTATAGCGGTAGCGTACGTTCGTATCAAACATAGCTGGGTGAAAATCGGCTCGCAACAACCGTACTCCATTACATTGCAGACCAATGGGCCTTGGCCGGGACCAACGAAAAATTCGTATCACCCCGAAATTCGTATGAGCTGTGATCGTATCACCGAGGTTTCACTGTATATGACTCTCTTTAAAGATGATACACGTGAACTCTCTCTGGAGATCATTACACTCTGTTCGTAGAGTCCTAAACCCAAGAAAGGGTTAGCGTGACACTTTAAAGATAGTCATATACATAGCAATTTAGGACTCACCGAAAAGGGTCACACATACTCTCTTTTGTTTTGTTTAGAGTTCATAACATGTTACCTTGAGCAGACAGCAAGGTACTGTATCGTACACCTCATCACTGTGCGTCTTCAACAGACGGCATCATCAAACCCGTTGTGTGTGAATGTAGTCGCGAACAGTGTAGAAAACTCTCTTTAGCCCCTGAACCGAGTTTGACCGCGTGGCGGCCGTTCTATTTGAATTTTTGTAATAGCCAATAAATGTAGGCGCTACGGCATCCAGGTAGCACAGTATTTTCTGTTCGACGCGCTTGGTCGCGAAGAACACCTGGCAGATTCACGTCAGTAATACCCATAGGTACCCTTGAAGTGACTAAACGCGTCTAGTGAACGCCCTAAAAAGCCAATCAGTAATTCGAGCATGCAGCATTCTCAGAACCAAGAAACCAAGAACGAAGGCTCTAGGTGAGTATGTACACATTGTGCGCCATCGTCATATCACCATCATCACTCTCAGCCTATTTTTCTGTCCGCTGCAGGACGAAGAACTCTCTCACTATGCGCTATCGTACGCTTGCTGATTCAATTTTATCCCTGCTAACTTCTTATTTTCGTCGCTCTTTCTAATTCATTGCCGCGTCAGCTACATTTCCGTTAACTTAGTATACATTACTTCGCATTAACTGACCCCCAGTCTTCTCTTCTACGCGCGACCTGGCCCCCTCAGGATCACTTCTTTTCGTTTAACCCTTTCCCTACAGGGTTTTTCGGCCGAAGACGATACGAAAATACCAGTTTTTTTACTTGCCTATTTCATTCTACGTGTCTTGAAACATCTAAAGGCATTATTCAAAGCCGCTTTACTGGCAACATACACGGAAAGGAAAAAAAAAATTTTTAGCGTGCAGAGGAATGGCTGCACTGCACTGCACCACGGAAGTGCCCTAATCTCTTCAGTCTTCGGTGCAGAAAGTGCCTCTTTGAAATTTAAAAAATAAGTTGTAGGGAAGTGAGTCCGTGAAAACGAACCTTGGACGCGCCGGTGGGGGGTTTGCTTATGCATCTTAGGGCGTCCTCTGCCGATGGTTGAGACGCGGTCGTCATCCGAATTCAATAATTTAGAGAAGCTATGCTGCAATGTGTAATCGCTGCCACATACACAGGAGAACTGAAATTCATTTCAAAAAACTTTGGCCAACAAGGGCCCCCTTTTTTTTTGCTGAACGGAGCTGTTTCGTCACGCGCGCACCATTCGCTCCGGAGTAGGGCGCCATTTTCTAATTCCGTTTACATGAATCAAGTCTTTTCTCGACCAAAATACATACTTTGAGCGCGTTTTTAATTTACTTACTGCGCTATCCGTTGACGCCAAAGAACGAAGCAAAACATGAATCATGATAGAATACTGGGCCAACCCGAAATACTTGTTTCGTATTGGACGAGCTCAGCTCGTCTTCGGCAGGGAAAGGGTTAATATCAACCAGAATATCAGCTACACCTTCTTGTTGCCTGACCTCCTCTACTGTCTTCTGATCCCTTAATCTTACTCCTATCGTTTACCGTTTCATCGTGCTCTGCGTGTTCCTTAACTTTTCTCGAGTTTCTCTTTCATCACAAAGTTAGAGCCCCACATGCTAGAATTAGAAGCATTCAATGATTCCATGCTTTTCATTTATAGGAAGAGCGGCAGTTTGCCCGTCATAATTTGCGAATGCGTATACCGTATACGCTCCAGCCCATCCTTATCATTCATTGAATTTCCTTTTCAAGATTAGGCTTCCTTGTTAGTAGTTGGCCTAGTCATGTAAACTCTCACACAGACTCTACGAGTTGGTTACTAATTATGTTTCTTTCTTTTCACCTGGTAATGAATCAGTTCCTTGTTCTTCACCAAATTTATCTTTAACCCTACTTTTATGCTTTATGAATTAAAGTCACTGAACTTTCTTTTCATTTTTTTTTCAATGTCATGAGCGCATTCTGAGCGGAGTTATCAATCGCAGCGAAAACCTACTGTATGCTCATAGCTCCGCATTTGTTCTTATATCGTGTTTTAACGCGATAGCGTTAAAGAGCTCGTATCGCAGAAATTCCGCCGTCGGCGTCGGCGACGTTGGTTGTGAGCGAAAAATCATCATCTTGTCCGTGACCGAAAATTCGAAAAAGCTGCAAATAACATAAATAAATAAAAATGTTGGGTCCGAGTGAGAATCGAACCCAGGCCTTCTGCGTGGCAAGCAGGTGCTCTACCACACAGCCACGCCTCTGCCTGGAGCTGCACTGTAAGTAACTTTTTATGCTTCCCAAAAATACGCATCCTCTATACGGGTGTGACAGTACGAGATGTAATATTGCAGTAATATTGCGTGGTACAAGCGTACATTTCCATCGGGGGTCACACCATGTCAACATCATAAACGACTTGGTGGTTTAAAGACAGCCACCCATTACAAGAGGCACACACATTTCTGCGCGTATTCCCTTAAGACCACGTAGTGGGTGCATCGCAACTTCGAAAAAGCTTCTCGCGCAGAATTGCTCCTGGTTTAAAGCATACTACCCATTACATAAGGCACACACCTTAGTGCGCGCATTCTCTTAAACACTCGTAGTGTTCGAAGTGCGCAATAGAGGCAGGATATCGCTATCGCGTTCAACTCTTAAAGGCGAAGCTTAAGCGTCCCCCCAATTTTTTCTTATCCACGCATGCACACTCACAACCCCTCGCCGCCATTTCTGCAACGCGTTCGAGACCTGTTATATTAGGACATGAGCACCTCAGCAGCTGTCTATGTGGATTTTCATGTAGCTGCGCTTGTTGAACATATTTAATGACAAAAATTTATTGAAAGAGTACGTGCGATACATTTTCAATCATGAATTTAAAATATTTCAAATCCGAAAAGATATTAATTCTTCAGTAGACAAGTTGTTGTTTCCAAATGCATAAAATATTAAGATTTTTATCGTGTAAGATATTGAACTGAAGATGAAACGTTTACTAATTTCCAGGTTATGGATTAATGTGTTATGGATTACACATTTAATTAGACTGTTTAAAAGCTGTCATTTATTGCAATGTCTGGCTAACATTACATACAATTGGCGATATAGTTTATCAATAAGAGCGTGACTGCAAACTCGGAACGGCAGATAACCCGATGCACGCAAACGTAAATATTTATAGGCATATATGACGAGCGTTTTATCATATAGAATATACACACTCATCGACAAGCAGAGTGTAGTACCAAATTATAGATATTGCTCTGTGGGCCCAAAGTTCCCCTAATAAACAAAGTTCACCGTCACATCTGGATGGATGGATGCTATGAGCGTCCCCTTTATAACGGGGCGGTGACATGTCTGCCACCAGGCTCGAAGGATAAAAAAAGAAAAAAAAAGAAAAAAAACTTCCTTGTTTCATGTTGTCCTAATGCCTTATCTACATTGATTAAATCTATGTTATTATAACAAAAAATATAAATTCACAGTCCATCTCTCTGCCTCTTAAGGCAGAATAACCTTTTTTCCCCCAATTATTTAGTTTTGTACTTTATCTCTACTTTTCTGCCACCAATACTCTAACCGTCTCTTACTTATTTCTATCGCGGGCGTGTTCAGCTTTCCATTGTTGTCCCTAAAACCCAAGGCTTCATTTAGACTCGTGCCCACACGTATACCCGGGTGAATATCGCCACATTCAATCAGTACATGTTCCATCGTTTCCTTAGTTCCCCCGCAGCATGTACATAGTTCTTCTTCGTTACTGAATCTCGCTTTATAACTACGCGTTCTAAGGCAGCCCGACCTTGCTTCAAACAGTAAAGCGCTTCCCCTTGAATTATCATAAAACCTTTCCCTCCTTATTTCGTTTTTTTCCTTTTCGGTAGTTACTCAGAGCCGGCTTCTTTTCCATCGCTGTCATCCAATAAGTCCTCTCCGCCTCTCTGACCTTCCGCTTAATGCTCCTTGTTGCCATATCGCCCGCACTGCCAGCCGTATATTTACTGGTGAGCCTCCTAGTTCTTTTTCTCCACTGCGTGTCAACGCTTTTTCTATACAAATACCTGAAAACCTTCTCTGCCCATCTACTCTTCTTCATTTTCCTCAGCCTCTCTTCGAATCTCATTTTGCTCTGCGCTTCCCTCACTTCAAAGCCTGTCCATCCCATATCACCCTTCACCGCCTCATTTGTCGTCTTCCCGTGAGCGCCCAAGGCGAGGCGGCCCACCGTCCTTTGATTTACATCCATTCCTGATTGCACCTCTGACTTCATGCACACCACTGAGTTCCCAAATGTAAGCCCCGGAACCATCACACCCTTCCACAGCCCTCGAAGCACCTCGTACCTATTGTATCCCCATAAAGCTCTGTGCTTCATAATTGCAGCATTCCTCTTTCCATTTGCTACCGATGCTTTCTCTTGTACCTCCATATATCTATCCCCCTCATTTACCCATACTCCGAGGTACTTGTACTCGCTTACCCTCGGTATTTTTTGGCCCTGTATTAAGACCGTATGGTCTCCGTGATCGCCCTCGTCGGTTTGAATAACGAAGAAAAGTCTTTGCACACAAATTGAAAGAGCTAATGCAACACCTTAAGGAAACTACCTACTAAGGAAGCTACTATGTTATCTGGGTCGCACGCTGTTTTTTTTTTTTTTGTTGTTCAGAACATACAAAACAACATTTCCCTTGATCGAAACACAGTGACTTCAATTGTGAGATCCTGGTCAAGAAATTCAATTTCGGTTTCTTTCAAATGTTGATTACCTGAAGCCTCACCGTTAGCACAGTTACATAGACATCACACAGTAGTTTAATATTCAAGGGAGCACACGCCAACGTCAGAAAGTTCAGGAAGATTGCAAGTGCAAACAATAAAACTGCTGCAAAGCTACCTAACGCTATTCCTCTAAGACTTCAATATCTTCGACAAATGAATTTCAAGATTTCATTCGGCCAGAAGTACCAGCCTATGGTCTAGCCTATTTTCCAACTCACTCTTGCTTTAATGCAAGAAATAATTTTTGCAAAACATGGCTGCAGTAGTAAGGAATTTATTTTGAATCAATGAGAACTAAAGAGTTCACGTTACTTGGGTCAGGAAATTTTTCTAACGCTTCTCCAGCTGTTATTTTGAAGTGAGCATTGTAGTTTGCTTGAAAATTTACATTAAATAAATTTTCCCACAGATGTATTCTTTACGGTAAGGTACATGTGTCTACTGCTGAGTACAAGTTCACGTATGCAATTAAACGTAGATAAGGATAGTACTTGGTCCAAACGTGTACACGCGTATGTCTGTGTAGAAGGGTACGATTGCTTGACTCTCTAATCTCAGAGACTCACAAAAACCGAATGCGCCACTGGACTGTAGCACTTAACCATTGCGGAAATATTTTATATTTTATTTTTATTTTTTCTTGATGCTCCACTCTCTAGCCAGAATTCGTTCCCCCATTTACGACAAGACATAGGATGGGCCATTTGTCTTCATTGTTGTGCCTGAGCACAAAGGCCACAATGTCGCTGACCTTCGAACAGTCCCAACATCATTGGCATATTTTTCGCCTCTCGAGAAACGGAAGCGAGAAAGCACGAACATAAAAAATGGTCAAAGCTTCCTCTAGTTGATAATAGTGATAGTGATTCAGCGAGTGACAAGTGTTAAGAAGGCAGTAGAAAGTTTTCTTTATCACTGACTACAGATCGAAATGCTGATCAATGACAGCTGAGTTAAAGTTTTCGCAATTCTAGATCTATATCTTCCTTTTATTTATAATGCTTTTGACGTACATAAAAAATGGGCCGACTAACGGGGACCGCTCTCTGAGCACCACCCCAACCATACGACGTTCAACAGCCTGTCCGATTACGTGAGCAATGTTTCCCAACTGGAAGCAATGTCCGAGATTTAGGTCAACTTCATATGACAGATGAAGGGTCACCGTAAGTGAACACGGTGTGAAAAAGCGTAGTACTAAATATATAAGAACTGTTTCTGTGTTCTTTCCTACGAGTTCTTTCTTGCTTGAGTTAATGCGTTACCTTATCGGGTTCTGCCATCCCTGGCTCAGCGCCAACGTCGTCGGTCCACTGACGGGGCCTCTCGATCGGAGATAGCGTTGATAGGTTTCTGCGAGTGGCGGCACGTACCGCTTCTTCGAGCAGCCTCGTAGCTTCTATTCGCAGTTCATGACAAGTCTCGAAGTTCTTGCTAAATTCACTGCAGTAGAGGTTACACATAACAAGCTAAATCTGGCGCCGAAGTTAGGAGGTCGCACATCAGACAAAAAGCTGTAATGTTCAGCCGGATACTCTGTTCTCATGCAGATGCATATCGCGCTGCCCACGGGTATAAACACCCTTAACTTGAGTATCCTGAAAATAAAACCTGAACTCAACGCGGTTCCTCGTATCATTAAATATTGATTTGTGAAATAATAAACTTTATTCCACTTTGTTTAGAATAATGAAAAAGCAAATTGCATGCAAGAACATCTAGATATCGCATAGAGCACCGAATCATCTGCACCAAAGAAAAATCAGGGGGGGGGGAGGGGGAGTGGTCCTGTAGGTAGCGTGTGCACCGTGTCACGAAGGACCCTTCACAATCTAACAAAAGGATAATTGTACGACACAAAATCTCAACGCTTCGCTTTAAAGATATCCTTTATACTGTGGCTTCACCACATCTCACGACGCCTGCAGATTACTGTTAGATACTTCTGGAGCAGGTGAATACCAATGAATTGACTGAATTCAATCTCTCTGGGTAACTGTGTATGTTTCCATGAATTACTATGCTGGGCCACATCAAGGAGTGCAGTCCCTACATTCTCTGGTAATTGAATGCAATGCGTGACTGGTGGCCATACTGAGCCTCTGTCATGGAGAGCAGCAAATTAATACTCAATGCGAGAGGCAACGATCCGAATCAATGCTTCTTTTTGAGTCAGAGGCCCATTTTGAATACGTGACACAGGCCCATTTTGAGCCTGCGTCAGGAGCCATTTTCTTCCATTCTCTCGCGACAGCTCCCGCTTTGAGACGCTTGGTTAGAAAGCTCCGCTTAAGAGATTGGCGCATTTTTTCCTTTTGGATACGTCAAGTTGGTGATATGTTCGTATTTGGCTGTTAGAGCGTTACAAGTTAACATATGGAAGCCTGATTACCAGACCAAGGGATTAGACGAAAAGCTACTGACTGCGTTGATTACTTGTCTGAACTCCCCCACTCTTATAATAGCATGGCAAGCGAGCAAAAGTAACACAACATCCCTTTTCTTGGTTCCTTATAATTTTTAGACGGCCTTAGAAGGTATGCAGACAAGGTCTTTGATTCTCAGCTTGAATGCTCTGTGTAACACCTTCAACACACTGTTATTACTTCGTTCTGCTCAACGTATCTGCTACGTTCTCATCTTCGCTTGCCCAATAGGTGAATGACTTTTAATTTTTTACAAGACCTTTTCTGAATGTTCAGAACGCCGGAAGTAGGTTCTCGATCGGAAGTGCTTAGAAGAGGACCAAGAGTGTCTGTCACTCGGTGCTCGCGCAGCTGATCACAGAGTAGAAAAGGGAGGCGAAAGCTTCATTTTAAAATTTCACGCCACAATATCTCCAGATGAATGTCAAGAGGGGCCCCAATTTGGAAGTTTTTTCTCGTGCTTTAGCCGAACGTGGCTCAACAAAATTGCCTGATGCTTGGTAAGTTAAGTCTCTGGTCCACGTAGAGGACAATGCACTTCACATCTAGCGGTTAAGAACTATGCGGACCCTAGTAGATGCCGTCAAAGTCTATGACGTTACGGCGACTGGTGCGGAAAATTCATAGTGACCGGTTTTTGTGGCTCAAGTTGCTTTGGCAGTTGTTCGAATTGTTTTAGCATGTTTGAGGAGTGCCATACGTGTAATTATTGTGGCTCGCAATGTCCTGCTTGTTGTTGCAACATTGAGGCGTGCCTAGTATACAAATTAAGATTTTCAATGCATCGCAAATAACGTACGGCATGCATTCCGAAATCATGACAGGAAACCTGCCGCTCTTTCTAAAGGAGAAAAAACATATATACAATACTATTGCCAGTTCTAACGTATAGGGCTGATACTTAGAGGATAAGAAAGAAACTCAAGAGCACGTTAAGGAGCACATTAAGCGTATGAAGGCTACCTGGGCCTTCTTCGTAATGCGCAGGACCGATAACCGTTAGTTAGTATAGAGCGACAGCGGGTTCGATGGATGGACTTAATTAAGAAGTTCACAGGCGTAAAATGCAATCAACACGCACAAGTGAAGGTAAACTGGATACTATTGGGCGAAGCCTTCGTCCGGCAGCAGGCAAAACTGGCTGATCATGAAGATGCTGATGATGATTAATTTAGAAAATATTTTACTGGACTAATTGTTTATCTTCAACAGATGTTTGCGAGTTTCGCGAAATCAACGTTCAAAATACCGTTGTTGGTTTCGTGTTGCCACGTAACGCTGATCCACGCTAGCTAAATTGCGCGCAAACATAGCTATGGGGCTAGGGAACACAGAGTGCAGTAGAATGCGACGCCGACCTAAGTATGTCACGTACGAAGCTACAGCAATGAACAAAGTATCAAAAGAAGTTCGAGCGCTGGTCACGATAACCATGTTAACGTAGGGTTCTCGGCCCGATGCTTTTTTTTTTCACTTACTTTGCTTCGTGTACAAGGGGGCGAGAGTTCGGGCAGCAGGTAATAGGATTGCCGCATGTAAGGAAACATCGCAAAAGGAGTGCAGATTGCTCTGAGGGTACAAGTACGCTTCCTCCGCACAAAAGCAATAAAGCCGACGGCCTTGCGCGCTTTACTTTGTCAACATACTAATTTATTTCCTACGCTGTCAACACTTAGTAACTTTTCTGCTGACCATCTCGTCACAGCCCAATGTAAGTGTGTTGTGGAAGCTGGACTCTAGTCACGCCAACAGTACGTCGTATACATGCAGGTAGTTAGACTAAAGACTTCTTTGACAAAAAAGTAATCTGGCTCTTGTATATATTTCTCCGCCGTAAACGTGTAATTCCACACTTTAATACCACACATTGGGCAAGCCTAAATAGCTGAGTCGTCAGTATAGTGTTGGTCTTGTAGCGCAGTGAGCGAAAGGCGATTTAGTAAACTGTGCCATTAGATTCCAATCATTACGAGAAACATTCCCTTTTTTTTATTGATGATGCAGCTTTAAAATAATGAAGACATTATTGCACTTAAATTGAGTACCGAAACACTTCATAGCGTGGGAAAATTATGCGACATCGGCAGCCTGATTTTCCGAAACGAGTCACCTATGAGCGAGGGAACAAAACTGAAACGTAGTGGACCGTACCTGCCTTCTGTGTGGAAACAAAAAAAAAAGAAATCCTGCGCATATGCCACCGACAATGAAATCACGCATTGCCACGCTGACTGCGCTACCTAGTGCAAAGTGTATATGGTGAATCCGATGAAACCCCCCAATCAGGGAAGACTTTTTACTAGTAACGGAATAATCAGTATACTTCCTGTATAGTTTGCTGTTTGAAGTTTAACTTATTTTGTTGTTTCGCCTCTACCAGTTCCGGATAGTTCTAAACGCGGATCTGGTTACACTTCAGCTAACTCAACAGTTTAGGTTGGGCTTAAAATTCAATGCAAAGAGAGAAGTCATGCAGCTGCATCCGAGTTCGCGTGCTTTTTTCGGAAGGCCCGACGTGGACAGCGCTCTACGAACAATACGAGGGCTCCCCAGAACGCCTCTTTGGATGCTTTCAACTGAGCGATAACCAGAGTGCGGGCAAAGCGGGGATTAAAGGTCGCGCTTCGTCTAAACATCACAAGCAGCGCAAAGCTTTTTCCAGCTATACTTATCCTCTTCTCCCACCATCGATATTCGGAATCCCTCGCGCTGTTTTGGAGCGCAGCCTGTTCACTCCCGCATTTTCATGGAGCAGGGTGGCTGGCCGGGGAAGCCAGACGCCTCCATTCCCGCCCTTTCCATGTTAGAGAGTACCGTCATCATTTCCTATAATCTCCGGTGCAGCCATGCTTTTTCCGAGTGTGTTTGCTGCAATGCAGGATAAGTGTGCTTACCTCGAGCGTTCCCCGCTTTATAAATTTCAGAGGTCAGGTTCCTGTCTCCGTTGAACAGTGTCCCGAGAGAGAATCGGAAATGGAAAGAGATTGCTCCTTTATACCATTTCCAATCCTGTCCTTGAAGAAATCCCAGTACAGTGAATTTTCTGTGTGTATTGCTCAATATGCTACTGCATCGTACTAGACATTCGAGAAATAGGCATCAGCCTAAAAGCAGCGAGAAAGTTCTTGCAGAACTCGATATTTGGCAACGCAGTAAAGCACCGTGTGGTTTTTTTCTGAAACGATGCATTGATTCGCATCCCTTTATGTATTGTTGCATCAAGTGTCACTTCACTAAAATGCTATCTGAGTCTTCCTAGCCTGCCATTTCACCGTAGACTGCGCCGTCTCCTTCTCGTTCGCGAAACCTATCTTTCGAATTCTACCTCAAGCTATCGCTTTTGCCACCAGAATTGAATATTTCACGCAGACGCGTTCATATTTTCAAGGCTGGAGGGGCTTATTTTATTAATGAGCTAGATTTCAGTACTCCTAACGCGCCACAGCAACCATCTTATCAGTTGTGTCATCTCCATTGTCAATGCGAACGACTTGAAGAAAGCAATTAACAACCTGTTGAAAACATACCACGCTACCAAAATGTAGTTCTTTGTTATCTTCATATCACGCGTTCTATTCTGTAAGGCCTTGACCATGGTAGAAATATAAAAGAAATGATATATTCACGTTCGTAATTTCCAATCAAGTGCTCTACCGTTTAGTTCTTGTAAAGCTCGGGTGGGGACTCCGTCAGGTACATTAGTTCAAGCAGAAATTTTGACGAAAACCATGGTTGTCTCGAATACTGAAGATGAGAAAAACACTGTTATGAATTGGTTCGGCGAGCCGGCTTATTGAAGAAAGTCAGAAATGCCTCGTAGGGCAGCAAAGGATGATACAAACGCCGGTACGGCAAAAGAACATATATTCGAATACCAAAAGCACAAATTACTACGCTCAGTATCAAACACGAATGCAATGCTGTTGAAGCCATGCAAGAAGTTCGGTCAGCAAAATGTATAACTCCGCACATCTCGTGTTCAACTTTCGTGGTTGCAAATGCTTCTGCGGGCCGAGCACCAGCCGGCGCGTAAAGCGTCGCGAACGGCTGCTAATCAAATACAAGAAACCGAGAATAACGAAGCGCTATGTGATATGGAGCGACATATTTATAGCCGTATAACGGAGTTTCTTTACTTCTAAACACAAAACAGGTTCATGCATTCCTCAGCCGACAAAAGAACAACAAGTCGCAGTTTGCGCGGTGAAAACATTGAACGATTTGTTGGTGCAAATGCTTTTACTGCAAAAAGTCTCACCAACCTCTGCGGTGGTGCACCTGCTGTACCAAGCAGGGTATACAATGCAAAGCATTGGTGCAAGCGTGCAAAAGTGTGCAACGTGGTGCGTCTCTTCAGATACAGTTCGAGCAAAGGGAACGGTCGAGAGTTGGGGCTCCACAACTCTGTCCTGGTTGCGTGGCTCTCAGACTTGTTCTGGGAGAAACGGCAGGTGAAGTCTTGCGCGTCTGCTGGGAGAGCGGAGCCGGAACGTGTCGTTGTCGAGGTCCCTCGGCTGTCCGCACATGACTGGGTACCTCCAAGACATGTTGGCCTGCCGAATGTTGCCGTCGACCGTGCTCTATGTGGCTTGAAACAGCAGCCTTTTTCAACAAGGTTCATGTGCTTCCTCATCATACCGTTCAAAGTTTATTTATTTGCATCGTGTAGATGAGGACAAGATTGGGCGAAAAGGGAAACAGTTCGCTTGAGGAAAGCACAAGCCGCGATATACAACGCATACGCTAGAGACATACAAGTATGTGCAAAAACTATCAAAAAATCAAACCTAGGGGTTATATATACAAAAAAAAAATAGTGGGACAATTTAAACCTTGTTTCCGCATGTTCTTGATCACAAAGGTACAGAGTATGTTTAAATGTAAATAAGTAACGATAGTCATATCATAAAGTAAATCATTTGAACTATTGATTATTCCAAAGCAACAAAAAACATCAAGTAAACAAAAATTACAATTGAAATGGAACTCTCTTCATACAGTACAGCAATGGTTCTTACATAAAATTAGTTACAAGCAGTGTCTTTTAATATCAGTTATACCGCGTATCTCTAATTGCATTTCTCTACTCAGCAGTGTGCCGAGCAAGTCAGCCAAACAGTACCGTAATAGTTGTCGCCCGTAATCAGTTCGGCAAATGGGGATGGTCCAGAAGTCGTCTTTACGAAGAGAATAGAAAGGAGCATTTCTCTTAAATTGGCGAGATTTATGAGGTCATGTTGGTTTTGATAAGCAGACTTTTATATCTTATAGCTTATTTTCCAGTTATGAAAGTTATATGAAGGTGCAACGTTAAAACGATGAAACAATTTTTGTACGCGCACGATAATCAACGTTATCTATGGACCAAGGAACCCTTTTCTGCATCATAAATATTCTTTAGTTATTTCTATTTGTGGAATTTATCCACACTAAAAAACAATAATTTATGCGAGATAAAAAGCGTGTTATAAAGCATTAGTTTTATCGATACAGGCAGAATGCGTCCAAATTTGTCAATAACATCCACACTTTTAGCCGCGCGAGATTGAACGTAGTGCAAATGACCATCCCAAGACATATCTCTTTTTAAACAGCCCATCTAAAATTTGTGTTGATTATACAAGTTCTATAGGCGCCGTACTTAAGAATAAGGGACTATCAGTGGTGACTGAAACTTGACGCGAATGAAAAAGAACGGCCTTTGTTTTCTCATAATTGATCAACAGTTTTTTTTTTCTTTGCTCCACTTTTGCATGTTTTCAAGGGCTTTATTTATTTCAGGTGTTAAACATTGCAATTTTTTCCACTAAGAAGTAGGCTGGCATTATCAGCGTAAATTACATAAGTGAGTGTTTTGTTGATAGTGTTTATGCCGTTTATGTAAAGGATGAACAATTAAGGGCCCATATGCTTCCTTGCGGAACGCCAGTGACTACCTGCTGTAACGATGAGACTGCCGTTCCTAAGCTGACGCATTGAAACCTGTGCTTCAAACAGGATTTTATCAAGAGAAGTGGCGTGGCCCGAATACCATATCGTTACAGTTTTTCTAGTAAGGTGGCATGACTCCGTTCACACACCATTCACACACCTACCCGGCCGTCCGACATACCTTTTTCTGGAGGTCAAAGACTTATTTCGGGCCGCTTGTCGTTACATTGTAGAAATTCGGCCTGTTAACCGTTTTTCGGGCATTGTTCGGTGGTTAATAAAGAGAAGGACAAGCTAATTCGAGAAGTGAGAGAAGCTTATGAAGTCTATCGTGACAAAAAGCATTGCGTGAGCGCTCCCTCCGTGGAGCTGTCAAAAAAAGCAGATCGATTATCTGAACGCAGATATGCAATAGGCAGAGTGCAAAATGATGTGTGTCGTGCTTTTTTTTGTGGATGTGTGGCTTTGAGAGTGTTGTGAGTGGCTTGTTTAGCGTATATATGTTTTGCTAAATAAAGGAGCAATTGTATTTCAAAATGCAACTCCGACTAGACCAACCAGCGATCCTCGTGCACTTCAATTCTTTTTTTAAAGATCATATAAGGTTTGGTTACGCCTGTTATGGTGGCTTAGTACGCACAGCGTTTCCTTGCTAAGGCTTTCTTTTATCTTGATTAATGTGTAAAATACTGCGTGTTGTTTGGAAAATTTTTCACTATAAATATAAAAAAGCTAACTTCCTTCAGCGCTTTTGCAGACCAAGATCCCGGGATTCGTGTCCTCCGCACGGCTTTCGTGTGCCAATGCACACAGAAAGCATGATCACCTGTCTGCAGAGTTTCGGGGGAAAAGCTAACTGAAATCGCAAATGTCAAAAATACTTCACTTGCCTCCCTGTCGCCTTTTTCGTCCCCATGCTACTACGAGACATTAAGCTCTCCCATTTGTCCTACTTCCAGGCATTAAGAATTAATATGGAGTGCACTACAGGCCAAGGCACACAGGCTTGAGAATCTCCAAAGTACACTTCACCAATCAAAGCTACAGTATTTCTTCAAAATTGAGGAATTAGGAATTAGAGAATGTATGAATGGTACATTTGGTAAAATGACTAAGTATTTTTAAGCCAACCGGCTTTAACAAATAAATGTTGTTTCGATCTTCATTACGCCAAAGAACACAGGAGTTATGACGCTGCGAGTTGGAGGTTGCTTCTTTGGTCATGGTATAAACAACTTAATCGCCGCCAGCACTGACGGCGATAATTTTTTACTCACATGAAACCTTAAGCAGGCATCCCACACCACGCTGAGGCCTCTTGTTGTTATGTTTAAACAACCGCGTCTTCTAATTACCCAACAATGTGTACGATGATGTATCTTACAATGTCACATTTATGTGACACTGTCACATTTTCACAGGGCTGGATACTGGGTCCCCTCTTATTTTTTTTTGCATGTGAATGACATCTGCAATATACCTCACACTGAGGAAATGGTGCTTTTCGCTGATGATACAAACGTAGTTTTTGCAGTAGAAGTTTGGAAGATGCCGGAATAAAAGCAAATATATGGTTGAGAGAGCTTTCCCTGTGGTTAGACGCAGATGAGTTACAGCTAAACAAAAAAAAAAATTAATATGTCATTTTCAGAGCTCGAAACTCGCGTATAAATACTACTTTCAAACTACGTTTTCAAGACTCATTGCTTGAAAAGACGAGCAGTATTAAATTTTGGGAGTATTTTTTCAAGATCATTTATCGTGGAATGACCACATATCTACCTCCAAAAGAAACTGTCTCGAACAATCGGTGCACTGTGGAAAGTGGGATCTTTAATTCCAAACATACTGATTCCAATTATATATCATGCTCTAACTCAGTCACATATGCAATATTGCTTATTGATCTGGGGATCTGCTACGGAAAGTAATTTAGGTAAACTAGAAGTTTTGCAAAAGAGAGCCGTTCGTGCTCTTGAACGCCCCCCTTTCAATGATACCACATCTCCATATAAAATTAAGTATAAACTAGTTCCAGCAAGTCTTCTTTACACAGAAAAGCTCTCACCTTATATGTTCATGCAAATTAAATATGTTCATGCAAATTCAAACGACCACAGACCACAACCTACGTGTGATAAACTATAAACTACTTAAGACCAGAACAAATTACGGGACGCAATGCTTGAGATACAAAACTTCTAGGCTCTTAAATTCAAACAAAGAACTGTTAGATATAATAAAAGAATCGTCCTGTTTAACAGTGTATACAAGAAAAATCTGCAAATTCGTTAAATGTGTTGCACATTGTTGTGTTGTCAGTGCCAATGACTGCAGGTGGAATAATATGTTGTTTGTTACTTATGCTAGTTCTGTCACCTATGTTATTTATTGTACTAATGTTAATCGTGTTTATGCTATGTTTATGTTACTCGATCATGTATTTATTGTCTACATAGCTGGGTTTTTTTAATTACGTTGCTTCGCCGAGCACTGATTGTACAGGGGTCAGGGCCTCAGTCAGGCGCATGCTCACGCCTTTAGCCCTCGCCCCTTTGGTCTTCTGTAAGAAAACTATCAAACGTGTGAATGTTTAGTTTTGTACTAAAAATGCTTACTGTTACTGCGCTGCCATTTACAGTGCCTCCTGGGTCCAATCAAGCTGCTGACGGCAGCTTTTAGCAGCAGTCTGTACTAGAAGAATAACAGCAGAGGACCTTTCTAGTTTTTACAAGAAGAATAACATGGATGAAAGTGTAAGATCATTCAGTCATACTTTGGCAACGGGTCCCTGCTTGGAGACTAGGAGGTGGGGAAGGTGAAGTCACTACGAAAATCAGGTAACGAGCATTCGACCCTCAATTTTTTTTATTGGCGCCATTATGCCCTACGGCATAAGGTGAATAAAGAGAAAGAGTTCAGTTTTGCGGATAAAGGCCAGGAGCGGTCGATGCAAAGGCCCGTGCGTCCAGCGCGTGAAGTCAGGTGGTCGACCGGGGCGGTAGTCAAGGCCTCGTAGGTGGCGGGTGCGAGCCTTGTGAAGGCCCGGGCAGGTAGAAGGTGATAGATCATTGTCTCTGCCGCTGGGGCAACGCAGAAGGGGCATGTCGTTGGGGGAGGCTGTGCACCGGATGTCCATGCAGCCCGGATAGCAGGAGCCAACGCGGTGCCCACACGAATGCTCCTGAGCATAACCTCCTCTCGGCGAGTTAAGCCACCGGGAAGGTCCGATCCACGCGGAGGCCGATATATCTCATCAGCAATCAACGAGATATTTGAACATACCCTATTTTCTAACAGCTTTCTTGAATCTAACTCATTTTCAACAGGTTCACATCCCCGCTTCCGCACAACTTATTCTTTTAAAACTAAACTCGTATTACCCATCAACAAAGTCAACACGATTTTTGACCATGGCTATTATTTAATCAGGAGTCACTTATTAATTATCGAATAATAAATAATTATCCGTTTAATCTTACCCTACAATAAATTTCGCTCTGTTTCATTAACAACTAATTATTACCTGTCCTCCTTTATTAACAAACACTAGTCTTTTTTACATAAGAGTGATCCTTGCTTCCATTACCTGACGATGTTGTTTACGTAAGAACACATGACTATTTTTGCTACAACTTCCCTCACAGGAAACGTAGCCGAAATTTTTGTACCAAGAGCGAAGCTGCTTAAGTTATCGGTAACTTGCGCTCCATCGTGCAAAACTCCACCGGTCGGTATGCGTCGCAGGAATAGGGTACAGCAGGTGCGATGGTTAAACCAAAACTCTTCTCGGCGAAGTAGAAAAAAAGAAAAAGAGAGAGAGAGAGGAAGAAAAGGACAGAAAGAAAAGACTAAAATAGAGAGACATAAAGGGAATACTCGTAAAAACAGAAAAAGATAGAAAGACAGAGAGAGACATTGAAAGATAAAGAAAGAAATAAAAAGAAACAGACACGAAAAAGAGACAGAAAAAACAGAGAGCACAAAAGAAAGAGAAAGAAAGAGGGTAACAAAGATAAACAAGGAAAGAGAGAGAAAGAATCAGAGAGAGAGAGAGAGAAAGAAAGGAAGAAAGTGAAATAAAGATGAAAAGAGCGAGAAAAAGACAAAATAGCGAGAGCGAAAGCGATAAATAGAAAGAAAGATTACAAAAGAGACATACAACAGACAGAGAGAACGAGAAAGAAAAAAGGAGAAAGAAAAAATAAAGAGAAACAAAAAAGGCCATCCAGCTCCGCTCTTCCTTCAGGCCTGGCACCACTAGGGCGAAGCTGCCATATTATTTTTAGAGTAAAAGATTGCTTATTTCGAAGCATTATCGAGTCATAAAATGACTCAGAAAATGTTATTGAATAAATTAACGACACAGCACTCAATTTACGTATCAGTTCAATGGACATCGAGTGGTGAGACATTCAACTGGCCGCCGAAAGAAGTAAATTCGCATATTGAAAGCGACCTCAACGACCATTCAGCTTTAGTGTAAACAAAATTGATTTAGAAAGGAAATCTTCTATTTCTGTGCTGTAATAAATGCTTATTCTTGGTTTTACATGGTGTTGATTTCATCCTATTACCTCTGAAGTGTAGAATTAGCAAATGTACTTTTCGCGCCACAGTCTTGAGTAGAAATGTGTTTTTTTTTTACAAATGTGCAATTCAGTGTAAGCCTTTGTGAACACATTCAAAACCGAATACCTGGTACTGATGTTACATATTTCTATGAACCTTTACATGCCTTCCACTTCGCACTCTTCGTTGCTTCAATATAGGGCTAAAATACTCAAAACTGAAGCTGCCTGCTATTTGCGTGTGAACATCCCTAATTGGAACTCATTACAGCGGCCTCATAAAACTATCGAGCTTAAGTAATTGTGGTGTGAGTATATTACGGAACATGTGCCCTGCTTGCATGCATGATATAATCCGACGCAATTATTGCTAATATTCGCATTCGATTAAATACTAGGGTAGATTCAAGAATATAGCTCTTGCTTCTTTTCTAACTTAGAATATACTGACATAAACACTTTTTGGTTAGTTGGGAAGTATTTCAATAATGATCATATGAGAACTTGAGATTCTCTATGATTATCGGCATGCTGTGCCCAGCGCTACGACGCATGCGCCATTGCACTCTGACTGTTAGAGGTCAGGTGACCATTGACGAGTAAGAACATGGCAACGTGTGCGGGAAACAGGGCCAAGTTGTAAATGCCAAAATAGTGACTCCTTGATTGACTCCTAATGCTACAGGTAATGTGACACACTCCGTTATGAAGGTGGAGCACAATGAAAGAGTAAAAAGGTGGTTTAATAAGGTGTTATTTCATAGTAAAAAAGGTGTTATTTTAAAGGTGTTTTTTTCAAAGGTGTTATTTTAATAGTAAAAAGGCAGTATTTTGTAAATAAAAGGAAACGACCCCGTTGCAGCCAACACGCGCGATTATACACCTTATACGCCTGTAGTCAGCAAGTGCATCATTTCGTGATTTCCAGTGCCCATAAAACAGGTAGCTTGAATACGTGCAATATTATTACATAATTTACATTATTTAATCCCCAACTTTATGTGGCGAACGAACTATTTTGTTCATAGCGTTCTAGCCATTCTTTTTTAATCTTGGACTCATGTGGAGCAAGCATTGCGTGACTACACAAAGTTAAGCGCTAATTAAAAAATTATTCTCAACATTTTTAACACGAATGTGTTTTATGACGGGGTCCACCAAGACTTTCATGATGTATTTCCGTCACGGAAGTTCGACAGCAAAAATGAATGCCATGAGATCGCAAAGAAAAAAAACTGTAAGAAAAAGTTCCGTTGACGGGAATCGAACCCATGACCTCTCGGTCCGCGACGACGACTGGCGGGAGTTTAGCTCACTGAACTACCGCCAAACACATTACGGAGGCGACATGAACGCGCCTTTTATCTTTCACACTTGCCTCTCCCAGGGATCTTGGATGGATGGATGCTATGAGCGTCCCCTTTATAACGGGGCGGGGACATCTGTGCCACGAGGCTCGAAAAAAAAAAATCACAGCATATCCACGGAGTGAATGATGATGAGTGGGCGAAGCTGCGGAGGTTCATCGGTAAACCGTGAATCTTCCGTGAATTCTGCCCAGTACATCACCGACGTGAGATCGGGCGCGTTTATACACTCTTAGAAGAAAGGGCGTCAGGGCACTCCCTTTGTGAGAGTTTTGGCTTGTCCCGCTGGGCACTCCCTTTTCCGGGGTGAAACAACTCCCTCTAGACAGGGAGTGATTCAACGCCTCCTCATGGAGTACAGTACTCCGTCTGCGATAGAGTGAAAGCACTCCTCCGAGGGAGTAAAGCTATCACGTTGAAACAGCTTTGAAATAAAATTAATCGAGCACAGAAAATGGCACATTCATACGCGCACACATTCACGCAACCAAAACACGTAGAGCGCTCGCAACCGAAACGCATACATTAGAGGATTTTAGTCTGTCCGGCACCGGAATACCGGGTGTGAACTGCGCATACGCACGCCCGGTAAACATGGCCGCGCCGCTGAAAGCGATTGCCGTCCACCTCGAATCTATCAAGTGGTCGTCGCGCGCTCTGTCGCTCGTTATCTCCGAACTGATGCTTTTATTTGCTTTAGGTTCACGTCCTGAAGCTTCGACAGCAAGGTATTCGTGTCGATTCGGCACCGTTTTCGAGAGCCGTACTCAAATAATCAACGATGTAGACTTAGCGAGCGACAATCCCGGAATCTCGAAGGTCATACATTATGTATCGGTTAGTTGTTTTTATCCTCCATAGCTGGCGCAACTTCACGTGGCGGCAGCTACGGCACACAAAGCGGCTGCGAAAATTTTGGCACTGGAACAGCGTTTCACGGAATAATTTCTGTAATGCATATCTCTAGGCGTAATTAGAAAATGCACATCAATGTAAACACGCACATATGACAACACATACAAATCGCACACGACACAGGAATCGAACTCATGACCACAAGCACCGAAAGCAGACACTCTAACTACTACGCCACAGAGCCACCGCGTGCTTCGTTGACTTTTCACGGCCTTATATATTTACCAAGTGGTTTGCAACGAGAGGGCGGAGCTTGCTACTTCTTTTTTGGATCATCGGCGTGTGTTTGCGCGTAGATTAGGTTAGTAAATAGTTAGCGCGGCGCCATGAACTCACGAAGGCCACCGTTAGCACCTTCAGCTCCGACTTCTGTTCGTCGTTTGTCGTGCCGCAAGAGAAATGATAAACGTGTGTTTTTTGTGTGTTCACCATACATCGTGGATGTCTCGCTCGCCCAAAAATTTGCCCATACCGGCGTGAAAAGTACCTTTAGATAGCGAAACTCACGTATGTGTATTCTACGAGCGTGTGCTGTTGGAGCAGTTTTGGTTATTTTTGCCGCGAGCTGCAAGTGTCGGCAGTGCGTTCTCAGCTGTTCGAAGACCATCATATGTCGCATATTTTTGTTACATACGTCGATGTCAGAGTTCCAAGGGTATTTTAGCGTGCACCTATACAAGCCTGTGCATTTATTGCGCGTGTAGGTGCTGATGCGATCTGCACGCAGGGTCAGCGGCACCTCTGAGCAGTTAGACGAATATTTGCGTGATGAGCACTTACGCGCGCTGAAGCACGACATACAGTGCTTCTGAATTAGTCATAGTCAGTATTTATTTGCTTTTATACTCGGAGACTAGCTACCTTTTACTAAGTAACCCTTACTCTTCCGTATCACGCCGTCGTTCAAATGTATGTCGAAGGCGTCCACCAGGTTAAGCACGATGTCCATTAATTCGCGAGTGACAGGTCTCCCTTAAAATAGAAAAGATAATACTGTTGCGCCTCTGTATTGCGAACGTCCGCGTGTAGTTGGCACTACTCCTGAAGAGATTGTGCAGTACCTATTTAAAAAAAAGGCATTGTATGCCTCAGTGAAACAGTTGTTCTTCAGAAAATAAGGTGTCATTTTAATTAGGATATTTTTGTCACGGCAGGACACAACTTTACTTTTTCGTGATTCAGGACAGGGGCGTAGCCAGAAATTTTTTTCGGGGGGGGGGGTTCAACCATACTTTAGGTATGTTCGTGTGTGCGTTTGTATGTGTGCGTGTATATATACACATGCAAAATTGAAAAATTTCGGGGGGGGGTTGAACCCCCCCAACCCCCCCCCCCCCTTGGCTATGCCCCTGATTCAGGATTACACATAGCACGAACATGAGTGCAGCAGATAAATAAAAACTGAAAAAAGTTGGTGCCATGTGCACTCCTACTACCTCTTGTACCTGTAGTTGATGTCCAAATCTACTATACAAATTATGCGACCATTTATAAATGATCAACCCATCTATGTTCGATCAAAGTTGATCTGTTTCCGTTTACTGTCTGTCGCTTATTTGCACGATGTTTTGCAAGAATCATCGGTTCAACCCATCTGGTAGAACGCAAGCATTATCTGTAGCATACAATGGTTCTCAGGGGGGGGGTGTCAGGGAAGCTATTTCTGGGGGTCCGCGAAACGTATCTTCGAAAAACAAAATACGCCTTTTTTGAAGAAACAATATGTCCAATAACAGCGGCCCCCTCCGTTTTTTTTTGTTTCACCGCATAACGGTTATGCATTGCGGCGGAGCTGACTTGTACCTTCCATGAGATGGCTGTAAAGTTTTTACTGCAATTTTCTACCACCTGTGATTTTCCAGGCTTGCAATTTGAAGAGAAAGCGTAGCGAGAAACAGCTGAAATGTGGCGACAGAACAACTTAGTGACAAGCTGTCGAGATTGAATTGGCGTGGCACTTTAGTTTGACCATTCTTTGCCACGGAGAAACGCAAGGCACCTATTTCACGCTGCATGTCGTGCTAATTTATAAGCCGCCCCCCCCCCCCCATTACCTCTCACTGCAAGGGGTCCCTCATCACTTCCACCAGTCCACAAGGGGTCTCCAAAACATCCATGGCTGAGAACCACGACCTATATGTCAAAGCATGAACAATTTCTTTTACATGTACAAGGACTTTTTTGTTTGAATGCATTACAAATTCTTAAAACTTCAAATGATACAACAAATGCTGGTTGTAGTACTTTATTGGAATCAAAACAATAAGATCCACAATGTCAATGTAAATTATACATTTTCATCTACCACAGAACCTATGCTCATTATTGAACAGATGAAACAACATACACAATGCAACTTGAGCACTAAGTCACAGCAGTAAAATATTATGAAAGTATAGTTCAAAAATTCATCACAAAGCACGACACATACACTTCGCAATGCCAGTATGCAAGTACAATCCAAAGAGATGGCATGCACAGCAGTGGCGTAGCCAGGGGTGCACACCGGGCCTACCCCCCCCCCCCCCCTCGAAAATTTTTTTTGCTATGGCATACAGAGTCCAAAATGACAGTTGACCACATCTGCCTGCCCGGCTCCCACTTCAAATCAAGGAGTCGCCCCCCCCCCCTCCCGAAAAAAGATTTCTGCCTATGCCCCTGATGCACAGAGAACTTGGTGTCTGCTTACACATGAAGGCAACTCGATAAGTAATAAAGGCTTGCAACACTTACGCATGTTGGTGTACCATTTTTCTGATATACTGCATTAGTTTGCCCTCAGGCATGAAAACATGTTACACATGATTGTGCAGTTCAATTTTTCGTATAAAGACCTGTGGTGTCGACCATAGATCCATTTGCCAAGGTTTGTAAACACAGTCGCCTTTATTCACATATTTTCAAGAAATAATGTAAATTTATAGAGTTATTTCGCAACCCTATTCACCGTATTATTATGCATAGGTAGTAGACCAATGGTTACAATATTTAAATGCCAGCTAGTGCCATCCAATTCGACTGCAAAATTGGTTCTTCGTCACCTTCAACAGCTCAACTTATGGCTCGTGCAGAAGTACCACATTGAAAATGAATCCGAATACCATGACAGGAAAGTTACCTCGGAGTTAGGCAATAACATGCTTTGAATTAAAAATTGCCCATCAATACTGGTGGTGGCTTGGCACATTAGAGCCAAGGACTGGAGATGCCATGAGGTTGAATAAAAATTGAACAGGGAATAAATAATGGCTGTAAAACAGTCAAGAACCATGCTTAGTAAATTAATGAGTTAACATTCAGCATCTTTTCAAGCCATGTAAAATTTTCAAATGCACACTGTTATTGGAAAGTTTGGACTCAGCACCGTGCATAACACAGTGCAGCAGTCCAAGTGCTGACAATCCTAAATACTGAGAGATGTACAAGATCATCAGTATAGTATACTGTAAGGCACAGGAGTGTTCACGGAAGAGACCGTCTTGTAGACAAACAGGTAGGCCAGAACTGTTGCTGCTTTGCCAAAAGTGTTCAGTCTTCCTGAAAAAGATATCAAGCAAAGAAGTCCATTAAACTTTCTGCATCCATACAAAATACCCACTTGACTTCTCTTACTGCAGACTTTTTCGAAACAAACACAAAAATACAAAATTAAGAAGCTGCCAAGTATTTTCTTGCGAGATATTCAATGAGTGTGCAGCACACTTTCATTCTTGTAATATCTAGAAAGACGCAGCATTATAATAAAGAAAGACGAGGCTCATTTGCTTGTCCATGTTTTGCTGCCATGTTTTTATACACATAGCAAAAGAACAAGGTACAATAGCTAGTGTGCAGTGTTGCTTGTTGTTTTGTGTAAGCAACTCCTATTACAAAAATAATTCATTTATCCTCAAAACTTAGTGCATGTCCTCCCAATTAAATTATTTAAGATCCTAGGCTAGACGGGACAAAATATAGATATATAGTACTTATGAGGCATGCCACAGTGGACAGCCTCGATTTTTCAATTTACATTTAAATATCAAACTCTGTTTATGCCAAAGCAGCATCTAGATGTCTTTCTTACAGCACTTCGGACTAAACCAGCGGTGCACATAGCACCTGCCTGTAAGCACTGCACCATCCTGCTTCTGCCAACTATGAAATGCGTGCACACTGAAAATTTTCTATGCTGCTTACTGCTTGCTATTACTTTAAATCTCCCCTAGCCAACACAAACTAGACAACCAATGCAGCCCATCCTATGTTAGTCCTGTTGTGACTCACAACAGGACTAACATTTGTGTCGCAAATTGTGAACGGTTTTGAAACTACCAAACACAAAAATAAAGTTAAACACCATAATAACAATGCGCTGGTGAGCTTCAATGTATATCGATGTACATGCCACTTCATTGTTAAGGTAACGCATCACAATACTGACCGTTTGAAGCAAAACGGGAATGCGAGCTAGTTGGCGGGTAATAGGAGAGGTTCAAGTTTAGGTATATATTTTCTGCTGAAGCAATAAAGGTTTCAGTTGTGAGTAAGCGCTCGTGCTGTGCACTTTCTTGTCCTTGTCTTCTTAGCACTGCCGTTATATAAGTACTGACCATTACACCAGGAACACTATGAATCCCTCACAATACAGTCAATATCATGCTACAGGTGTCTATTATCGAGGCACCCCACTGTAAATTCAATATAGTGTTATGGCGTGACAGAGTGCAGGTGCAGATTCTGTACACTGTATCGGATGACTGAGATAAGAGCTACCATGAAATTGGACTCAAAATAGTGATACTCTCAATGTTTCTAATGTATCAATGACTTGCTTCATTAAACACAGGTATGCATTGCACAATTCAGAAATGGATTCTATTTGATCACTCTCTCCTAACGAGATTGCTGCTACCAACCCAGGTTCTGTGAAGCATCCAGATGAGCTTCGAGAGTTCTTATCAAGCTGCTGGTGTCCACAGCTGCATAGCGTTGCATGTGCCATCTTGAGCACCATCTGCAAAGAAAAAAAGAAATGTACAGGTTTTTTGCAGTGACTCACTATTTCATGCTGCACTAAACAGCTGTAAAGCACACCAATACCCAATTCAGATAACCGGCATAAATTCAATTAGACGTCCATGCATGAAACAATCTTTTAACTCTAAATTTATTATCCTAATGCACTCGAACACCAAGAACTAATTCAGTACATAATACAAAACTGGCAGTGTAGATAAAGCGTTTTTTTTTATCTCAGGGAAAACAGATTCCAGAGCTGTTTCATTGCTGCTCCCGTTTGATGTTAGCATTGAAAGTGCTGCTGTGCTTCTTATGCAAAAGTGAGCTTAGAGACAGGCTTTACGAGGCATCATACTCTTCTTTCCTGTTTTGTTCTTTTTCTGTAAAGTTTCTTTTGTATTATCCTTTATTCCTCGTACCCTCTTCCTTTGCACAGCATGGCCAGCCAGTTTAAGAACTGGCTAACGTGCCTGTCTTCCCATCCATTTCTTTCTTTCCTTCCTTCATTTTAAGTCTTGCAGCATTTACATATATACACATCAACTTCAGTAGTGTAGTGTAGCCAACTGCACAAACATTCATAACCTACAGCCAACCTACAGCCAACATAACCTACAACTATAGCCAACCACAAATTTCACTGCCTGTGCGAGACTAGAAAGAAAATACTTGCAGTTTCAAGTTCACTCCGCACCTACCATTTTGTCAAAAACACAGCATTTGAGTTTCTGATAAATTAAGTTGTTTGCCGTGTATCATTCTAATGAAAGAGCTCCAAGCAAAGCAGGATAAAGCACGGAGAAGGTGCACAACAGCACATCCTTTGAGAATTTGCAATAGAGTCATCTGGTGATCTGCGTGCCATTGTCTACTGCTTCTGGTGCTGCACTAAACACACTATTTACATTCATCAAGAAGTATGAAGGTAGGAAGCTTACATATGACTTACAGTAAACCATAAGAAATGACGAAAGGTGTTCTGTTCTTGGTGAACATAGTTTTTTTTTAACTGTGATAATGTTTAATGGCTGCTTAGCCTTGCTTCAAAGCTTCATAATAGTCTTATGAGAGTCACATTTTTTTTATGATTGTCCCTCTGCCATCAGTATTGCATTGAGCTGACTTGCACTGATGTGACTGAATAAGCCTGGCACACCTCACACATCTTCAACTCGATGAGAATATTCACATGGAATCCAGGAGAGTTCAAGATGTCACTAATTATGTCACAAAATTGTCACTAATTAAGTGACAATATTGTAAAATGCACGTGCTTCACCATAAACGCTGTCACTTAGCAGACAACTTTCACATAATATGGCCATAATCATATCTCTGCAGCATAATGTATTCGCTCCAGTCCAACCTAATGACGTAATTACCCTATGGTATGCTGTTTTTTTTTTTGTTTAGAGACGAACAAAGTGCGCAATGCAAAATTGTTATCGAAAAGTATTCCCACTTACTAATATTAGGGAGTTTTGGAATAGCGTACGCCAAGCCCGTAGCCACAGGGGAAGGGGGGGGGGGGAGGGAAATTCTGATGGAGGGGGGTGTTTTACCGAAAATGAATTATGAAAATAGGCGTTTTTCTAAAAAAGTGAAGGGCGCAACGAAGGGCCCCGGAAGTTTCGCCCATCTGTTTTTCTTTAACGTGCACTGACATCGCAGAGTACACAGGCGTTTAGCGTTTCGCCTCCACCGAAATTCTACCGCCGCGGCCGAGATCGAATTTCGGGTCGGCGGCCGAGCACCGCAACCATCGTACTACCGAGGCTGACAACTACAGCTGATTCAAATGAAAACAAAAGTTGCCCTTAATGCACACATGCCGGAATGATAACCGCGGCCTCTCGCTTGTTTATATTTTCTGAAAGCATGCTGCCGCATTCACGCTTTATGGCGAGCAAAGAAATTGTATAGCACAAATTGTCTTCATTGAGGCGTACCCGCTCTTCGATAGAGTGGCCGTGCAAAGCGTGTGCCTTCACAAAAGCTTTTTAAACGCGCATCAGGCATCACACGTATGCGCGTGTAATGCTTTTACATTCTGCTTTTTATTGTACTTTCCACGCGACACACTGTGCAGCACTACACACGTGTGCGCCGCGAAACTGAGAACACAGAAGCACCACTTACCGTTCGCATTTCCGACTGTGCCTAACCAGGTGCTGGCCGAACACGCATACACGGAGGTGCAAGCACGCTTGAGTCTCCAGACCATCATGAAACCAACACGAACATGCTCACAGTACGGGATGTTGCACTGCCGTCGCTAAATGCCGTTCACGTCCAGCGTTGAGATCAGAGTCGCGCACACACAGGACACGGGCACGCACAGCCGACACAGCTGAGCAATTCGGAAACTTCGATGACCGGGCACCGGGAGAAAATGGCGAAGGCAGCGACGGGCGACGGCGAGACTTCGACTTTAAGCACGCACGCTTCTCCTCTCCTGGTGTGCGTGTGTCTGTTTTGTTTTTATTTTGTCTTTCCTCGCTCGCGCATGCGTCGGAAGGTTGCGTTATCGTGTTTCTCGGCGGCTCATGTAACAGCCCTCCCGTTTAGCGGCCGCTTGAAGGAAGTCGCGTTTATATATATATCTGTTATTTTGATGCGATAGCGTCAAAGAGCTCGTCTCGCAGGAATTCCGGTGTCGGCGGCGTCGGCGTCATTGGTTCTGAGCGAAAGAGCAGCGTTGGTTGGTCGTGAGCGAAAATTCGAGGTAGATACAAAGAGAGAGCTAGAGGGCGTTTGCACTTTGGCTTTCCTTGCGGCACTGTGTATATGTCTCCATCGAGAAGCGAAGGCAAGCTATTGGCGGCGAGATCGAGCAGAGTCGCCGCCTGACGGCTACTGGCTGAAGCGCGCCTAGTGTGGATTGCTCCCTGCGTCGTCTGCTAGCCACGTCGTGTTTGCATGTGCGCGTACGTCCTGCACGTTCTCAAAGGGCGGTTTGTTCTGTTATGTTAGCGCGAGTTGAACTGCTCGTACGTATACCTAACATGGTGTACAGAAGCAGATGAGCTTGCTCGGTTGCATGCGCATTGTAATAAGATCAGTGGATGCGACTTTCTAGAGGGCTGTGTATTGGTGTCGTACCCTTCGTTCGCCAGAATCATTTCAGTGTTGGTGCCGCTTAGTGGTTCAAGCACATCGTAAAGTGCACTTGGCATAGCCCCAAACATGAGCTTTAAATAGTGTGTGAATGCAGCGTTTCAGTGACTCGGTGGTAAACAAAAGCGAGGCTCATGCGCTTTCGCATTGTCGTTAGGTGTACAACTGCGGCACTGTATTTCATGATGAGCTTTAGTTGTGCTTAAGATGTCCTTATATTCTTATTTAAAAATTGTAGCGCTATATTAGACGAGGACAAGAAGAAAGGTACATGACAGGACGGGCGCTGTCATGTACCTTTCTTCTTGTCCTCGCCTAATATAGCGCTACAATTTTTAAATAAGAATGTATCACCAACTAGCCCCGCAACGTCTTTTATTAAATATCCTTATATTGTACGGTCGTGGTCCCACTACAGCGAAATATTTCTATCAAGCGAAGTCTGACACTTAGGTACTCATACTTTCCCCTAAAGAAAAGACAATGGAATGACACGGCAGTTATAAAACTGAGTTCCCGCGCGCATTTTTAACTTTGGGCAAAATTTATGCAGAAACACCCGTGTGCTTAGATTTAGGTACGCTTTGAAGAACCCAATGTTTAAAATTAATCCCGACGGCGTGCCTTACATTTTTGTCGTATAATGTCGCGCAAAACCTCATCCTTTTTTTTTACATTATCTTGAGCGTTTGTGTGGAGCTTTTATAAATTGATGGAAGGCAGCGGACATAATTAGTTCCAGAAAAAACACCCTTATTCCATAAAATAACCGGACATTTGTTGCATCACTGTCGTGCACGTAATCAATCGATCAAAACTCTGTGCTAAACACTCTTACATGCGTATGCGTATTCGCGCGAACAGTGCTATTGAACTCATTGCACAGGAATATGGGCTGGTATACAAATGAAGAAGTAAACGCTTCAGTAGTTCAGTCGTGCTACAGCAGTGCGTAGTACACAGAACACAAGCTAAACACGTAGAGAGACAACAACAAAAAACGTCGTATAGTACGTAAGCGCCGACTGTCATCCAGGGCGAGCATCCCTTTCATCGGCAGATTGCGCTTCTCTCACTAGTAATAATAACGTTGGATGATCTTCGTGCATCGATTCAACAATGAAGAGCGTATATATTACCAGTAAGCTGCAATCAACGCATTTTATTCGCCGACAATCGGCTCGAACAGCTCACAACGAAGCGCCGCTGTGTACATTTGTATGCGCGCCGCCGACCGCCTCTCCACACTAACGCGGCGACGGTGCTGCCTCCTATAGGTCGATCTCGCGGCGAATAGCGATTGAGAAGGCGATAGTGTGTGTGTGTGTGTGTGTGTGGGTACATGCGTGTGTACGAATATCGCTCTCGCGTTTTAAAGGCGAAACGTAAGAGTCCCCCCCCCCCTTTTTTTTTCTTTTTTTTTCTCATGCTCTCTGTCCACAGCATTTTATTGCGTACGCTGCGGCGTGCCACCTCTAGTCAGTTTATAACTAGGACCTGACTCAGAGTGTGCGTACGTGTGAGTATAATCGCGTACATTTATGATCGCAGATTCTTTGTGCATGTCAGCGGTTTTCGTCGCGATAAGTTGACGAGGAATGTATCGCCGTCACTTCATCGATTGAGCTACTGCCAAAGATATTAGACTGCACGAACTTTTCTTTACAGCTCCTTATATTTGGAGAGTTGCAAGACTAAAACAAGCTCTGAAACAAGCTCTTATAGGCAAGAGAGTAAAACAACCTTTCACTCTCTCGTGGGATGCGGGAGTGAGACAGGCACTTTACTCTCTTTTGCCAGGAGGAGTGAAAGGTCTTTTCACTCCTCCTGGCCGAAAGAGAGTAAAGCGCCTCCCTGAGAGAGAGTATAATGAGATCTGTGGGAGTAACACAGCTCTATAACTCTCACTGCAGGAGTTTCAGTTTTTAGAGTGTACTAAAGGTTCGATGAGTTATGACGACTTGCAGCTCACTTTAATTTTACATGTACGCTGTGAATTTTCATTGTTTAGAAAACCATTGCTTTAGAAAACATCTGGCGTCTTTCGTTAAGCAGCTGGCGTCTTTTCGTTTTGCTTTAGAAACATGTGGCGTTCTTTCGTTTTGCTTTTAGAAAACATCTGGCGTCTTTCGTTGGTTTATTTCATCAATCAACGGCGTTCTGAACAAAATTTTTATTGTTTAATCACGCACAGGAGAAATCTCACCAGGCACTACCTTGGAGGTAAACAATGGCTGCTAATGGGAATGAGAGACAGAAGCAGTCGGCTTTTAGCTAACACTTACACTTCTACTTCTACTAACGTTTCCTACTGGAACATGCCAATGGCTGCTAATGGGGAATGAGAGACAGAAGAATTCGGCTTTTAGTTAACGCGCACGCTGCGAATTTTTTATTGTTCAACAACGCACAGGAAAAATCTCCCACCGGCACCACCTTGGAGGTCAAGACCTGGTACTAGCGTTACGACTGGTTACGCACTACGACTACAACTACGAGGGACGAACGGGTGCCGCTTTAAGGAGCTTCGCCCCTAAAAACGCACCGTTGCAACGACTGTCCCATTCGGCGCGTTTCCAATGCAAGTTTAATTTCGTCAGCGCTTTAACACGCAGTGAGGTGGCGGTTTTAGCGCAAGCCTCGCTCATAGCATCCATCCATATCGACAAATAGCTATCCGACGCTCGCCTGGCTGTCGCACCGCGTTCTCCGCTCGCCCTGTGAGAATTAACGGCCAGGCTAGAGGGAAGATACTACGCGCGTAGCGTTTCTCTTCCCATTTCACGACGCTTTGAAGGAGTGCATATCAAGCATTAGTGTTTATTATGGGCTTGTTGATGCCGTCTTTGCGCGGGATTCACCATATGCGGAGTCCACGTATATGTTAAGAACTTCAGTGACAGCAAGGGTTAAATCATGATCATGGGCGTTTGTCGTCGGTACGGAGACGTGCCACTAGGCGTCAACGTGAGTGCGATGCGTCCACATCAAGCGGTGCTATATCTGCCAAACAACAGTAGACATTGTACAAGCTCTCATATACCAGTGCACAAGCAATAAACTACTTCTGTGACGACGCGTTTCACTTTCGTGCTATACCGATTCCTATGACGGAGCGATAAACCAACCATTTTTTTCCATGAACCTTTACTCCTGTGCGCTGTAGACACTGTGTTTGTGATCTTTGTTTCTTTGCTAAAGTATCATACGCACACACAGAGTACACGTGATAATTGTAACCATGTGTTGCACTTTAACACACATGTGTTCTATGGATGCATTTGGCACATGGAACGCTGGATAACAAATTGGCAAGGTGGTCAAAAAGCAATATGGTTTGCTCTTATATAACTAAAATTTTCTTTACAGGTGATGGTATTGCCACGTGCGTTTCTTCATTACTTTTGCTGTATTCGGTTTTCGGCCACAAAGACTGTCAGCAACGCTCAGCGCGAACCGCGCCTCATTGTTCCAGAGCCTTCGCGATCATTGTAGATCGTTTTGTTAAGATTGCGCGCAAGACGCGCACACTCGCGCTTATTCTAGAATTTGCACGACAGCCAGCGATAACGCTGGAATATTCGACGGCACATGTTTAAATACCGACGCGCTTCAGCGCTGGTCAGTTGATCGACGGACGACGCCCTGTTCGCCGCTATCATTGTACAGCGTGTATTGCTGTAGTTCTAGTTCTCAGTTTCTTGGCCACAAGTTCGGCGAAATAAACAGTTTCATCCTGCAAACGCCGACTGCTGTCTTCGTCGACGTCACGACCACGTGACATCTGGTGGAGGTGCTGCTGCTTCCATGATCCGGACGCCCCCGCGAAGCGCTGACCCAAGCCCAAGCCGCGAGGAGGACGACGGCAAAGAAAACCCGCATCGTCGAACTAGCCGCCGGCAGCTAGGACTAAAGCCAGAGTACGGACCTCTTGCCGGCAACGCCAGGCAACCTAACGCCGTGACCTCGACTGTAACGATGACCGACCCAGTAGCTCCAACATCGATCCGGCTGCATCAGCCCCGGGAGCCGCCAACATTCCACGGGTCGTCGCTCGAAGATTAAGAGAGCTGGCTGGAAAGGTACGACCGGGTCGCCATTTTCAACAATTGGACAAGTGAAGATAAACTACGGCACGTGTATTTCGCGCTAGAAGACACCGCTCGGACATGGTTCGAGAACAGAGAAGCCACGCTGACGAACTGGGACCTTTTTCGCGCCGCATTTTTGGACACCTTCGGCAGCGTCGTCCGCAAGGAAAAAGCCGAAACGCTGTTGGAGACCCGTGTACAGCTCCCGAATGAAAGCATCGGGATGTACACCGAAGAAATGACCCGACTGTTCCGGCACGCGGACACGGCTATGTCAGAAGAAAAAAAGCTTCGTTTCCTGATGCGGGGAGTGAAGCAAGAGCTCTTTGCCAGACTTGTACGCAACCCGCCCAAGACAGTCGCGGAGTTCAGTTCGGAGGCCACAACGATTGAAAAGGCCCTAGAAATGCGTACGAGGCAATACAACCGCCGTATGCTGACGACGAACTACGGGGAAGCACATGCGCTGGGCTCCGACGACTTGCGTGAGACGATAAGGGCGGTCGTGCGCGAAGAGCTCCGAAAGCTGTTTCCTGCATCGCAATCCCCAGTGCATTCCATAGCCGACGTCGTTCGCGAGGAAATTCAGCATTCGCTGGGAGTTGCTGCACCGCCGCCTCCTGCGCCGGAAGCCATGAGCTATGCTGCCGTTGCACGCCATGCTGTCGCCACTCCGGGCTATCACCAACGCCCCGCGCCATCGCAGTTCCGTCGCCAGACACCGCCGCCACCTCCGACGCCATCCCGCCCGCCTGCAAGCCAAAGCTACACCCCCCGAAAGACCGACGTTTGGCGCGCCTCTGACAACCGCCCGCTCTGCTACCACTGCGGGGAAGCCGGCCACACGTACCGCCGCTGCCAGTACCGACAGATGGGGCTACGCGGATTCGCCGTCAACGCGCCGCGCCCGCAGCCAGGCGAACGGCCTCGTGACATCGACGACTACCTGACCGGAACACAGTGGGAAGAACGACGACCCTCCCGCTCGCCGTCGCCCGGCCGCTACATGTCACCACACCGTCGGCAGCACACTGGCCCAAACCGGGGCCGGTCGCCTAGCCCGTATCCGGGAAACTAAGGGCAGCAACCGATGGAGGTGCGGTTGCTGTGCGACGAAATGCCGAAGATCCTCCGCGGCCGCCGACGACGACTACGCGACGAGACCTGCCGAACACGACGCGAAGCAGACGAAGCCCTGACGACGAAACCTCGCTCCCTGAAGAAGACCTGTCGACGCAACGTACAAGCAGCGGGACAAGCCGACCTAGCCGTGACCCGACGCCGCGATTTAACCGCAACGCAAGACGACGGATTAGCGACCTCGACGTACTATTCGACGGCCACAACGTCACCGCTCTCGTCGACACTGGAGCCGACTATTCCGTCGTCAGTGGACCATTCGCCAAAAGATTGAAGAAAGTTAGGACCGCTTGGCAAGGGCCCGAAATCCGGACCGCTGGGGGCCATCTAATAACTCCGGCTGGAGTCTGCACCGCAAGAGTCACCATCAATAACCGGACTTATCCTGCGAGCTTTGTAATCTTACAGCATTGCTCCAGGGATGTGATACTTGGGATGGACTTCCTAAGCCACCACGGCGCCGTCATCGATCTGAGATCTGAGTCAATAACACTAACCTCAGAAAAAGCGCTGCCGCCACACACGACGCCAGGAAACCCCGTGTTGAATGTGATAGAAGAACACGTCACCATTCCGCCTCTCTCCAGCATCATCATTTCCGTCGGAACTCAAGAACCCGCAGACCTTGAAGGTGTCATCGAGGGCGATCAGCACCTACTTCTGAACCGTCAGATTTGCGTCGCAAGAGGCATAGCCGAGCTGCGTGATGGCAAAGCTAAGGTAGTGCTGACAAACTTCAGCCACGAATATAGGCACCTCAACATTGGTACGACGGTCGCCTACATCCACGAATTCGTGGATGCCAGCAGTTCTTTCGCCCTCTTCGATGCTACTGAACCTGCTTCGACGGATCGACGAAACCAACCCGATTTCGACGTCAACCCGAGCCTCCCGAAGCACAGGCAAGACCAGCTAAAAGCCCTGCTCCTACAATTCAAGTACTGCTTCTCGTCGTCGTCAAGAATTCGACAGACCCCAGTCGCGAAACATCGCATAAAAACAGAAGAAAGTGCCTGACCAATCCGTCAGAGCCCGTACCGAGTTTCGACGCGAGAACGCGAGGCCATCAAGAAACAGGTAGACGAAATGCTACGCGACGACATCATCCAGCCGTCCAAGAGTCCGTGGGCGTCACCTGTGGTGTTGGTGAGGAAGAAGGATGGAACCCTACGTTTTTGCGTCGACTATCGTCGCCTGAACAAGGTCACGAAGAAGGACGTGTACCCTCTCCCACGGATAGACGACGCCCTAGATCGACTCCATAACGCCAAGTACTTTTCGTCGATGGACCTCAAGACCGGCTACTGGCAAATCGAAGTAGACGAGAGAGACCGAGAAAAGACTGCCTTCATAACACCAGACGGCCTGTTCGAGTTCAAGGTCATGCCCTTTGGTCTTTGCTCGGCACCTGCAACTTTCCAACGTGTCATGGATACAGTGCTGGCTGGCTTGAAGTGGCAGACTTGCCTCGTGTACTTGGACGACGTCGTTGTGTTTGCCTCAAACTTCGACGAACACCTACGGCGGCTTGAAGCTGTACTTCAAGCAATAAAGAGCTCCGGACTCACCCTGAAGCCAGAAAAGTGTCGCTTTGCGTACGAGGAACTTTTGTTCTTGGGACACGTGATAAGGAAGTCCGGAGTACGCCCTGACTCCCAGAAGACAGTCGCCATCGCTACATTCCCGCCGCCTACCGACAAGAAGGCCGTGCGTGGATTTCTTGGCCTGTGCGCCTATTACAGGCGGTTCGTAAAAAACTTTGCCCGCATCGCCGAGCCACTTACTAACCTTACCAGGACCGACGTCGAGTTCAAGTGGGAAACGCCGCAGCGGGAAGCATTTCAAGAACTAAAACGACGCCTGCAGACGCCTCCGTTACTCGCGCATTATGACGAATACGCCCAAACGGAAGTGCACACCGACGCAAGCAATGTAGGACTCGGCGCCGTTCTTGTGCAGAGGACTGACGGAGTGGAAAGGGTAATCAGCTATGCTAGCCGGTCGCTATCAAAGGCGGAAGCAAACTATTCTACGACAGAAAAGGAGTGCCTTGCCATAATTTGGGCTGCAACAAAGTTTCGCCTCTACCTTTACGGCAGGCCCTTCAATGTTGTGAGCGACCACCACGCCCTGTGTTGGCTAGCTAACTTGAAGGACCCTTCAGGTCGTCTCGCACGATGGAGCTTGAGACTTCAAGAATTCGACATTACCGTCGTTTACAAGTCCGGAAGAAAACACTCTGACGCCGACTGCCTGTCTCGTGCCCCCGTGGAACCGCCGCCGCAAGAGGACCAGGACGATGACTACTTCTTGGGAACCATAAGTGCCGACGACTTCGCTGAACAACAGCGATCCGACCCGGAACTCAGAGGCCTTATGGAATACCTCGAGGGCAAGAACGCCGTCGTTCCGAAAGTGTTCAAGCGAGCACTGGCGTCGTTTTTCTTAGGTAACGGCGTTCTCCGAAAGAAGAACTTCTCACCGAATCGAGCCAAGTACCTTCTCGTGGTGCCTTCAGGATTGCGGCCAGAAGTCCTCCAGGCCCTGCACGACGACCCGACAGCAGGACACCTCGGTGTTTCCCGAACGCTGGCAAGAATACAGGAAAAGTACTACTGGCCGCGCCTTGCCGCCGACGTCACTCGCTACGTAAGGACATGCCGAGACTGTCAGCGACGCAAGACGCCGCCAACAAGACCAGCGGGCTTTCTTCAGCCGATCGAGCCACCTCGGCGACCGTTCCAGCAGATCGGGATGGACCTCCTGGGACCGTTCCCAACGTCGACTAGTGGTAATAAGTGGATCATCGTAGCTACCGACTACCTGACCCGTTACGCCGAAACAAGGGCCCTACCTAGAGGCAGTGCCGCCAAGGCAGCGAAGTTCTTCGTTGAAGACATCGTTCTGCGTCATGGCGCCCCAGAGGTCCTGATCACCGACAGAGGTACGGCGTTTACTGCGGAACTAACTCAAGCGATCTTGAGGCACAGCCAGACAAGCCACCGCCGGACCACTGCCTACCACCCTCAGACCAATGGCCTCACCGAGCTCCTAAATAAGACCATCGCCGACATGCTGGCCATGTACGCCGACGTTGAGCACAAGACGTGGGACGCCGTCCTTCCGTACGTGACTTTCGCTTACAACACGGCCGTCCAAGAAACGACGCAGATGACGCCGTACAAGTTGGTCTACGGAAGAAGCCCGGCAACGACGCTCGATGCCATGCTACCCAACGTCACCGACGAAGAAAATCTCGACGCCGCCGCTTACTTACAGCGCGCCGAAGAAGCACGACAGCTCGCCCGCCTACGGATCAAGAACCAGCAGATGACTGACAGCCGCCGCTACAACCTTCGACGACGCCACATGGAATACCAACCCGGTGACCGTGTATGGGTATGGACGCCAATACGCCGACGGGGACTCAGTGAGAAGCTTCTTCGACGATACTTCGGACCGTACAGGGTACTTCGACGCCTCGGCGCACTCGACTACGAGGTTGTCCCTGACGGCATTACGAACTCTCAGCGGCGCCGTGCACGACCTGTAGTCGTCCATGTCGTGCGCCTCAAACCATATTACGCGCGTTAGCAAATCTGAGGACTGTCATTTTGCTTGATTATTGTGCTTTCTTGTGCTTATTGTTTATTGTACTTTGTTGCTTTATTCTTATTATTTATTGTTGCATGCATCGGCCTGTTTTAAGCATCGGGACGATGCTTTTTCAGAGGGGGGCATTGCCACGTGCGTTTCTTTGTTACTTTTGCTGTATTCGGTTTTCGGCCACAAAGACTGTCAGCAACGCTCAGCGCGAACCGCGCCTCATTGTTCCAGAGCCTTCGCGATCATTGTAGATCGTTTTGTTAAGATTGCGCGCAAGACGCGCACACTCGCGTTTATTCTAGAATTTGCACGACAGCCAGCGATAACGCTGGAATATTCGACGGCACATGTTTAAATGCCGACGCGCTTCAGCGCTGGTCAGTTGATCGACGGACGACGCCCTGTTCGCCGCTATCATTGTACAGCGTGTATTGCTGTAGTTCTAGTTCTCAGTTTCTCGGCCACAAGTTCGGCCAAATAAACAGTTTCATCCTGCAAACGCCGACTGCTGTCTTCGTCGACGTCACGACCACGTGACAGTATGAAATAGGTAAAGCGCACATCTAAAGAGATTCTGCTGGCGCAAATATTCGCTTCTGATGTTCTCAGATTCGCATGTGACGTAGCCATATGTTCATTCCCAGGAGTAACGGCTATCCAATTTTTCCAACAGCTCCCACCTTTCAGAGCTGAAAACACTCGAACTTTGAAATTTTTGCGGAGCGGCCTGGCGTGCAACACGTGTTTGATGCTACACGTTGTAGTTTCCACAGGGCGCATCGATCGCGTGCTAGACGAGTGGAGAATGAAAACTTCCGCAATAAATGCGCAGGAAGTAGACACAAATTCAATGAAGCGCTGCCGCGCCGCTGTTGCTATCTAGAGATCATGACACAACCATAGAAACTTTTTTCGTGCAAGCGTGAAAGCTCTATGGCAGCTTTTGCCTAAGCTTGGGATATAGTAATATTGAAAAAGTACTAGAGGACCGATGAAAGAAACAAATTATCCAGCTATTCCTGCGCAAAGCGACAAAGCAACCCCCTACTAATTTATCAAACCCTAAGCTTCGCCACTGCCAAAACGTTATCTTGCTTATTGATTGGAGGCGCGCCTTTCCCAGTGCCGTTGTTTTACCATCTTTCACCAGCCATTTCACGAGCCAGGAGGCTACACACATCGTGGAGATTCCGTTCAGTGGAAGTTGCAATCAGTGCAAGGTTCATAGAACAGCCAAATAATTATGCACACGCTTGGAGCAGTCTGCTGGATGGATGGATGGAAACAACTTTATTGATAGTCTGGTGGATTGTAGAGCGCTCATCGTTGTAAAAGAGGCGGTGTTCCACAGGTTATTCACAATCTATATCAATACAGTAACCGCCAACATACACACTGAAACGCAAGGCTAGTGAGGAAGCTGAGGGCAGAACTCCCATAGAAGACGACGCTCGACTGCCATCCACTCGTCCACGTGGTCCACCAGAATGACGCAGTGTTCTCTTCATTTCTTGTGAGAATGGATGGTGGCCTCATGCTGACCGAGTATGACGTCAGATTTATTGAGAGCAGTTTTGTGATACACGAAGAAGCCACCTGTAAGTGACTTCATAGAATACGGCCCTGGTTTTATGCGGACAGCAAAGCGGACGTCGACCGCTATAACGCACATTGCCTCGACGCTGCGGGCAACGTGTTATGTCATCCCACATGCGATAACATAACTGACTATCAGAAGGACTAGGTACACAGGCATGCCCTGACCAAGGTGGCCAAGATGAACTCAAGCGACATGGGGGGCCTGCCGGCCTGAATTTACCTGAGCATCGGCAAGCTGTACATGATCACGACCAACATCGACGTAGGCGATGGCCTCACTAATGGAAACATCGGCACCTTGTGGTACATCGAGCGTGACTAATACCCTTGTCACACGGGTAGTCTAACCACAGTTAAGTACGACGGCCGTTAAGTCTAACGGCTGTTGTACCTTGTCACACGAAAACCCTAACCGCAGGTAATTCGCTAACGACCGTTTTCGTAAACGGACGTGGGCAACCCCTGTTAGCGCCTAAACTGACAACATGGCGGCCCCCATGTCGGAGGCGAGCAGCTTGGCTCCCAGCGAACTATCGAGCCAAAAGCGTGTTAACTAGACCGTTGCGATGACGGAGGCGTTGGTAAGCATTTGGGAAGATAAATTACCGGCTTTGAGGTACAAGTTTGTCCATGCTGCAAAAAAAAAAAAAAAAATCTCGTGTACATTTCACGAGATTGATAAACGGCTGCGTTCGTTCATAGAACAGGGCTTCACGCTATTTGATAGACGCGCATCAAAACACGCTGCTGACGCGTCCATAATCGAGCGTGAAGCCCTGTACAAGGCAATGTTATAGCGGTGTTACACGAACGCAGCTATGTATCAACTAAAGAACGCTTGGAAGCGCTGCAAAAGTGTGACAGCGCCTCTGTCTGGTTTACGGTAGCTGTGGTTACGTGCGCTCACTGCAGTTGCGTGTAACAGCGGTTAAGCTTACCCGTGTGACAAGGGTATAACACAGCTACCTCGTAAGGCTGTGGCTTGAATTTGCAACGTCCACGGTAGGCATTGTCGTCCCAGCCATGACGAAGCACATCACTACCGCACACCTCTCAATAGAATTGAAATGGTGCCCGTGGTAATGCGAACTACAATCACGATATGCGCCAGAAAAAAATGTTGTGCAAGAGGACACACTTTCTTTCTTTTTATTTCGAGAGTTTGCCCAACGGCATACATAGCTAAATATACAGATAGAGGCCGTTTTCCACTATATACATCCCTTTGCGCAAGATAACGCCATAACTATATGTAAGTCACAAAGGGCCACATACGCCCATGTAGTCTACGGATACGTTAAAGGAGTACTGACACGATTTTGAGATATCGCAAAAGGTACATTTTCCGTTTCCTTGGTATGCAGTGTCAACGCTCTCCACACACCGGTGTCGGAGAACACGTATAAAATATTTTATATTAACTTTCAAGTTTTCGTCGCTGAGCATCTGCAAGCCAGCCCCACTGCAATGAACATTATCCCAACGAGTCAAGACAGTTCCGCTGAGTTTGCGAGTTCTGCGTCCTGCATGCTGCCTAAATCGTCGTAGAAATCGCTGTCAGGGTCACTGGACGACAGTTCACTCATCGTTGTTTGTGCACACCACGAGCAGATGATGAATTTGCCGCTAGTACGTCGCGAGTTTCTGTATCCCCGTGGCGTCATGCTGATATGAAACGTCACTGAGAAGCCGCCCCCTCGATATCGAAACCGAAAGTGTCTTTTTAAGGTAGCGGCAATTAAAATATATACGATGCATTCGCAGGCACCACAATACTCGTTTTAGGTCTCTTGACACCAGTATTTTTATTTTGAGCAACAATCCGAAAATTTTTAAAATTCGTGTCAGTACTCCTTTAAGCGCCAACCACTGAAGTTGGTCCACGTAGCACATTCCAGGGCTACAAGCCTCGACGGCCTATAACTGACCAACGCAAAAGGTGACTTCAGGTTCTATCGAAAGACCAGGGGCATAGCCAGAAATTTTTTCGGTGGTGGGGGGGGGGGGGTTCAACCATACTTTATGTGGATTCGTGCGTTCGTTTGTATGTACGCGTGTATACATGGAGGAAGGAAAACTAAGGAGAGGCCCTATCGTATTTCAATGCATTGCGAAATGAGTGGCGGAAGTGCTCTCCGCGGTGGTTAGCTTCTGCGCAGATTTGTAGTCCCGGCGTAAACTTAGCGCGTATTGTGCGGTGGTTCGCACGCAGTAAAATGTTGCAAGCAGACGTTTACCAGGCTGTTCGTGCGTGGCAGGCCCGAGCGCTGCGTGCTGAAATTCTTCGTGGAGCGTTTTTGTGCAACAGTACAGAATACCGGTACGTGCCGTGATCAAAAACGTTCAGCCCCTGCATCATCGTATTCGAACTCACCTAGCAGTGACTTACGCGCTCTGCTGGGCGTTAGGCCTTCCCTTTCTCGTAGCCCGATTTCCCGATCTGTTGCCGGATTAGCGGTTCTTTGTTCGTGTATATGAAGTGAGCGTAGTAGCTATTCGGCGCAACGCCAACCTATAGTTGACGTAACTTCACGTCGAAAAGAGGACACCGCTGTATTGTATACGCGATCGTGCACGTAAAGTTTGTAATTCCAGAACGCACACAACAACAAGCACGCAGCGAGCGCACAACGCACGATACATGCATCACGTAGTCCGATAACAACAACATAAGTTTATTGCCCTTTCGTTGAACGACACAGCCTCTAAAAACGTACGATGCCTTCGGCGCATGTTATGTACGGCGCGTCAGACGCCAAAAACAAAAGTTCACGTGTGTTCTGAGTTGACACAGAGAGTAAGAGGCAATAGAGCGCACATCCGAGAGCTTCGCATGCAAATACCATGCATTAGTGTCAGCAATGAAGCGAACGTGTACGTACACATGGAAAGTGACACCCGGTACTTTCCGCAGTGCACGCGATTTGCACCGGGTATACGCAACCATACGCAACAGCTGGGTATTGCGTAGCTTTCCTAAAGAACACACACAAGGAGCAGCATGCGTGAATCGACTGCGCCGCGGGGCCGCTTGCACGGCGAAAAAAAAAAGGCTCCAATCGCGCATGCGCTTGCAAACGACACGACGGAAATCGCGAAATGTTTCGAGGCTCCTTCGCTAGGAGGCGATGCGGGTGTTTGCGATGTGGAGGCTTCATGAATGTGACGTCAGGGCCTCTCCTTATTTTTCCTTCCTCCATGCGTGTATATATACGCAAGCAAAACTGAAAATTTGGGGGGGGGGGGGTGTTGAACCCCCCAACCCCCCAACCCCCCTGGCTACGCCCCTGCGACAGACAGCCTGTCGACGACATGATCCGGCTAGCAAACAGGCCTCTAGGCATTGTCTTGGACCGGGCTACCACCTTCGTTCAATGCCAAAACCGAAACAATCACCTCAGGCTCGCCGCTCTCAACGTACAGTGTGCCCTTATAAGAATATATTTAGACAGTCCATAAACTGCTTAAAAATGGGTTTAGACAGTCTATAGACTGTCTAAATTTGTTTTTGTAAGGGTGTGCCCGTGCACGTGCACGACCTCAAAAAAGGCGCTATGCTCAGAAACTGGCGTGTGAGCACTTTCTGAAACCTGGAGCGATGAGCCCGCTACGTCGTCCATAGCAAGCAGCTTCATTGCAGGTGAGTAGGCGTGGACAGATGTGAAAACGCGGGGATGTGCAACTTCAACGTAGGCCGCATCCCAATTCGCCGGCCGCCAGACACAGAACCCACACATATTCAAACTTTTTAGCACGTACGAAATACAAGAACAAGAAAGAGACACACGAGCGCTTGTCCTTGTCTTTTGTGCGCGCTAAAAAGTTTAAATATGAATACATACCAACTTGCCCAGTTATCAGTCTTACAGAACACACACAGACAAGCAGCGGAATCGGCGAGGTCTGAGTTCCGCACATGACTTACAATAACAAACACATTCCGCTCACCGCCATCCACCTGAGAACTCTCAAGAACCCCTTCCACACATGCACATGGGTTCGTAAAATGTGCAAGCATTCTCCATCATAACGGACAAGTATAAGCACTAAATATCAGCTTACCGCGTCTGGTGTTGTTAACACCCATGTTGCTAATGGCAGCGTAAGCAACTGTAAACAAGTGCTTATATAACACATGTGCGACTCTTCAACCTATGTGTGTGCGTATACTATTTGCACATATCTTTAGCGTCATTTTGTAACGTTGCGCTCAATGTAAAAACTACACCAGTCACCTTCCCGCCGCATGCTTCGCATAACGTCGGTTCCCACGGTCCGTGGGGCCTGCCGAATTTTGTTGTCCGCAACTTTTTAATTGTTGCACAGGTCGCAGCGCATAGGCAAATCAGGACGCTTGAGTGCCATCATGTCACGTTACCGATTAATTATCCGCAGGAGCATATATTGCATGCGGTATAATAGACAATTACTAATATATACATCCGTTACTTTCTAAACCAGAGCATAAAGGGCGCATTAGGGATGTATAATAATACGTGCCACTAACATATACGTATGTACTAATATTAACAGGGTTGATGAAAACTATCTAACAACTGTAAAGCAGCAAGGATAATTTCAAATAAATTCATGCGGTGGAAGTGTTTATCATCTAACTGTGTGACCTCGCCCAGTAAGTCAGCTGAAACTGAAGCGTGAGATTTCTATCCCTAATCTACTCTGTATAACAGTCTTTAAACGGTGCCGACAGTGTCGCAATAGCTGCCAGCTACAAAAGAGACGCTCATTCGCTCGTAATAGTCTTTGAGAATGTGCATAGACGTAAACACGTGTGAAGTGTTGTCATCCGGAAGCAAAAAGCAGACGTAATAAAAACATGCTGCTTCTCTGGGCACACTATTGTCGAGAGCAATAATTAGGCACGTTAGAGCCTGTGCCAGCGACGATATAGTTTGCGGCACTCGAGGTCACGCCAATTAGTACAGTAGACGCTAACAAAACAAAGAAACGGTGACAAAAAAGGGCATTAGGGCGCTCGGTGTGTTACGTTTGCAGCACCGTCGGCAAATTTTAGTCGTACTTCGCAATAGGTCTTTCTTGCAAAAAAAAAGGCAGACAAAGAGCGTTTGTTCTGTACATACAACGCCCGACGACGAATAACAAATTAGATTGAGTACGCTTTCTACAACGCGACTATTTTCAACTTCGTTTTTCATTGCGAAGCTGTAGCTGGGGCTGGATGCGCATGAGACCATTTAGTTAAGTCAGGCAAGTGTCATTGCCAGCGCAAGCACCTTTAAAGCTTTTGACTCACCCGAGGGATTACGAGTCGTAAGCTAAACGAAGTCCTAAATGCGTGGAATCATTCGTACATATTCTTTTCTTTGTTTCTGTGTTTGCCTGCATGCCTGCTTTCTGAGCTGCTTGTAAGTGCGTGCATCTACCCCAGAAAACGTTATCGCAGTAAGAAAACCACATCCAGCAATCCTTTTCAGGGACAAAAGCTGTCTTTACTTGGCAGCATGTTTTTGCATCTGACTGCATGAGAAGAGAGTATTTTGAATTTATCACTTCTGGTGCCATTCTGTACAGCAATATGTTCGTGAAGATGTCTAGTGGAAGTAGGTTTTAAAACCTGACATAAAATGAAATGAGTGTCATTGAAAACAGTAGTGCAATTCACAGAAGACGTTCGTAAAGAGGGGCACCGATCTTGATTGTGACGCTGGTCTGTGAAGCTACCGAACAGTTAAGCGGTCTTTAATTCAGTGTCTTTGATTGCAAGTAGAATTCCTGAATTACAAAGTCCTGCTTAGGAGTATAGTAGCCGAAACTAAGCTACATACGTAAGCACACTGGTAGCCACAGGATCTAAACGAAGCTGCGCATTTCATAAAGGACATAAAGTAACACTTTATTGCAAGCTTACTGAGTATTCCTAGGCTATGACAACTAGTACGCAAACACCCATGCACTTATATTCAGGAACTTGTCGCGAGAAACAGCCACTTCACGAGCAAGTGAAACATGACTGCGGCGTACAGGTTTATTAGACTGGTTTGACGAAATTAAATATTATTTCTCGCGGCATCGCTACAAGTAAAGAAAATTTAGAAAATCTCCTAAGAGAAAAGCAATTATCAGAGCTGGAAATGATAGCATGGATATCATATTGTTGGCCTCAAGAAACTGATTACATGTTATGCTCTAAAATCCAAAAGAAACGAGAGTCTCCATATAAATGACGTTGACTGCTACGCATTTGCAGTGAATTGAACTGATCAATCCTTGTGAGGGTAAAATAATGAATTATGTAAATAATATTTTTGAAGAAAGAGATGGTTGATTCCTCTGTCTTAGGAATCGGTATAACACGAAAGTGAAACGTGTCGTCACAGAAGTAGTTGATTGCTTTAGTGCATTGGTATATGAGAGCTTGTATAATGTCTATTGTTGTTTGGCAGATGTAGCACCACCTGATGTGGACGTACTCACATTGGCGCCTAGTGGCACACCTCCGTACCGACGACTAACGCCCATGATCGTGATTTAACCCTTGCGGTAGGTAAAGTTCTTAACATATACGCGGAGACCGCATATGGTGAATCTCGCGCAAATATGGCATCAACAAGCACATAGTAAACACTGATACTCGGTATGCACTCCTCCAAAACGTCATGAAACGCGAAGGGAAACGCTACGCGCGTTGTGTCTTCCCTCTAGCCTGACAGTTAATTCTCACAGGGAGGGCGGGGAACACGGTGCGGCAGCCAGGCGAGCATCGGAGGGCTATTTTTCGGCTGAAGCCACCACCTCGCGGTGTGTTAAACGAAAATACACTTCTATTGGGAACGCGCCGAATGGGACGGTCGCAGCAACGGCGCGTTTTTTATTTTGTTTTTCGAGCCTGGTGGCACACATGTCACCACCCCGTTATACAGGGGACGCACATACCCCCTTCTCTCTCTCTTTGTCTCTGCCATCTTTCCACTCCCCTTCCCTTTCCCCTGGCGTACGGTAACCAACCGGACTGCTCTCTGGTTAACCTCCCTGCCTTCTCCCTTTTGTGTTCCTTCCTTCCCCATAGCATCCATCCATCCATCCATGCAAGACCACTGTGAGAGCAAAAAGTGAAAGATAAAAGGCGCGTTCATGTAGCCTCCGTTATGTGTTTGGCGGTAACTCAGTGGGCTAAACGCCCGCCAGCCATCGTCGCGGACCGCGGAGGTCATGGGTTGGACTCCTGTCAACGAAACTTTTTCTTATAGTTTCTTTTTCTTTGCCATTTGATGGCGTTCATTTTGCTGACGTATTTCCGGGACGGAAATACGTCATGAAAATCTTGGTGGAACCCGGCATAAAACACTTTCGTGTTAAAATATCGCAACAGACCGCATACCGGCAGAAGAGGAAATTAGGAATATTACCGAAATCACAGCACTTATACCGATGTAAAGAATAAACCAAGTGTGATATACCTTCGAAAAGCGTACTTACGCCATTAAAGAAATTCCGCAACATACTGCTGAAAGGGGAAATCCTCAGGTGTAGCACATCTAGGATTGCGGGTGCATAGATGATTGATGATATACGTACTACTTAGCTTGGCAAGCCAAATTCCACTCCTAAATATTTTGTAGTTGGTAGTGAACGTTTACCAAAACAATGGCGCGGAAAATATTTGCTGCTATAGCAATCAGTCGAAGTTCCGAAGCTGTGGCCTAGAAGTCAAGAAATGCATGAGAATTATCGAATGCCTTAGACATTGAGATTCACTGATGCCATAGCAAAAAATGTACGATCTATCTCTTCATTCAAAGAACCGCAACATTTCTAAAATAACTTCTTGCGTTATTTCCTAGGTATGCTTGACTGTGGGGCGAAATACATTTCGTGAATAGGGAAGAGAAAGAGGCGACCGTGAAGGCCCAAAATGCCAAGTACTTAATGGCAGCCTCAGTAACACACAAAAAACATAATTTCAACGCATGCGCTTCGAGCCAAGTTGTGACGTAAACCTAATAATCATGATAACATATTTGGATGAAACCACATTTCTGCAGAATACTATGTCATTTATCGCTGGCACAATGAGATCCTTTCTTTTTAATATGCAAAGTTCCTAACAACTTGCAGAACTGTGATTAACTGCGCCAGTTGGTAAGGATTCATTGGGGGCACAGCGCAAAAATTGAATTGAATTGAATTGAATCTTTATTTTCATGTTTCATACCACATGAAGGATGGCGGGAGTAAAAGCTGCACTAAAGCAGCTTGACTAGCTCCCGCTACCTAAAAATGAATGGGTCAGAAGCACTGGCATACAAATAAGGTAACAAAAGCATACTATACAGAAATATGGTAATGTCAATCAATATAATTACATAATCTATACGTAAACAGGATACAACAGTTTCCATGAAGAGAAAACAAAACATCAGAAGCTTAAAAAGGCTATGTATACATGTGTTACAAAATGCATAAGAGGACAAAGTGATACAAAAGGGTAAACGACATCATGATACAATTTATAAGAACAATGATGCAACATTTTTTGTGGTCATGTTTTCTATATTTACATCAATGCTGCTTAAATAATTCAGCATTCTGGGAATAGCATTGCGTACCATTTGGTCACCATATTTTGTGCGTGATCGTGGTATTAACCAGAGGTTATGCTTACGGGTATCATATTTATTCCCCGAAGGCTGTAGGTTGGCTAAATCAGATAGTACAGTTTTTTGCTTCAGCTCTTTTTTTATACTCCTACAAATGTTGTAATTGTAAAGATTTTGAAAACTGATTAGTTTATATTTTTGTTGCATGTATATAACTGAGTGATAAGGTTCTTTCTTAGCGATAATTTTTAGGAATCTATTTTGAAGTCTACTGAGCTTATCAATATTTGTTTGTGTTGTGTCACCCCACACCATAAAGCAATAGTTAACATAGGACATAAACAAAGAATGATAAATAATAAGTATTGTTTTTAACGGAAGTAGATAATTGTTGCGATAAATTATACCAAGTACACGTGCCGTTTTTGTCGCTACTTGCTCTACCTGTGCGTCCCATAGCATGCTGTTTGAAAATACGACACCTAATGTTTTCAGATTATCCACCATTTGAATCAGATTGTTATTAAGATAGAGCGGAGAAGTTACTTGTACCTGCTTGCCTTTTGCTCGAAACATAACCGCTTTAGTTTTTTCTGCGTTTATTAATAGCCCATCGGAACATGCCCACTTATATATCTTCTCTAGTATATTATTTCCTCTTTCAATCAACTGGTCAGTATCATCATGTGCAAAAAATACGCTTGTATTATCAGCATAAATAACAAATTTTGCTGAAGGATCTATATTTACAATGTCATTTATGTATAAATTAAACAAAAACGGACCTAATATACTGCCCTGAGGCACTCCGAGATAGTTTGGTTTAGTCGTCGAAGAAAAATTGTTTATACACACGTATTGTTTCCTTTCACTTAGGTATGAGTCAAACAAGTCTAAGGCAACACCTCGTACACCGTATAAATCTAGCTTACGTAAAAGTAACTGTCTATTCAGAGAGTCGAAGGCCTTGCTGAAATCGATAAAGATACCGAGTACTAGTTGTTTACATTCTATGTTATTCAAAATGAACTCTTTCTGATCAAGTAGAGCAAGCTCAGTCGATCGATTTTTCCTGAAACCGTATTGTGCGTCACATAAGATATTATGTTTGTTAATAAATTCTGCCAGCTGGGAGTGAAGAATTTTTTCTATTATTTTAGAAAATACTGGCAAAATTGAGATGGGTCTATAGTTTGCTAAATTATTCTTATCTCCCTTTTTGTACAAGATGCACACTTTAGCAGTTTGAAGTATCGCAGGAAAAATTCCTTTCGCCAGACAGAGGTTAATGATTTCAGAAAGTGGCTGTGCAATTATTGCGGCGGCGTATTTAATTGGTTTGATTTGAAAATCAAAACAATCACAACATTTACTATTTCTAAGCCGCATGATTGTTTTATATACCTCGCTTTCACAAGTAGGTCTTACAAACACAGTACTTGGGCATTTATTCGAAACGTATGACGTTGCATCAAGAGATGTTTTTGGAAAAGCGAAGTTTACTAGATAATCGTTAAATGTATTAGATAGGTTACTACCACTAATAACACAACCATTAATTCTAATTTCTGTAATTACGCTATTTGAGTTGGGTGTTCCTAGCACTTTATTGATGTTTTTCCAAGTAGAAGCAGAATTACCAGCTGATTGCATAAAAATGTTATGAAAGTAGTTTTGTCTAGCCTTTTGGATGTCTTTATTTAGATGATTACGAAATTTTTTGAAGTTGCTAAGTAGCTGTGGGTCACGAGAAACTAGAAATGCATTATACATTACATTCTTTTCATTAATTTGATGCAACACACACACAAACACAAATAAAGAGTAAAGAACACAAAGAAAGTCTTGTTAGTGGTATTTGTTCTTCATATGTTTCGTCTGTTTTTTTTTCTGTTGAGTTGCGCGCAGAATGCCTCCCACAACTTCCTGGCGGTTTTATTCCGAATTCTGTCAAAAATAATTACGTCACACTTTGGCTCTTTACACATGCGAGGAAGTTGTCGTTTCGTTTGCGCATGTTTTTGAGGCTGTCATTAGGCAATTGGTAGGTCAGCGCTTCTCCCTCTCCACTTTTTTGTCCCCTTTTCAAGAGATTTATATTACACCACAAGAAATTATATACAGGAAACCAACATTTCAGTTTTGTTTGAGTTAATCGAAACAGCTGACGTATGTTTGAGCCCAGTAGTTTGAAAGAATGCGACCAGAATGTTTGTATTTTGAAGCACTGAGGTGCCAAAAACAAACGGGTAAATAGCGATGCCATATAATTGCTAATAACAAATGTTCGTGCCGTTTCATTACAGTGGTGACGTTAGCTGAATGATAAAGCTATGATGAATGCTTTGGAACTTTTGAACTGCAGCATGCATGCTTGAATTGTCCTAAAATGGTACGCACTGGTGTTTATATTTACGAGAACCTTCCTATCCTGGGGCGTTTTGAAAGCACAATGGATGAGGCTGTGGTAAAGGAGAGTTCTTAGAAGAGCATAGCTTTCTTCATGGGCTAATAGAGCAACTTCATCAGTCCATTCTTTGCCACTAATGCCCCAATCAATGAATTATAGCTAGCGTAAGCATTTCGCTAAGCTTCTCTGACAGTTCCTGTGTCACCTGTGGAATAGCAAGCGTCAATTGATCATTCTATCTGCGACGCATGTCAATGCAGACACAGAGAAGCCCCACCTTGAAGTAACAAAACAACAACAATAATTTATGTTGTCGAACATCCATAACCACATGGGAAGCTGACATGAAAAGCTGCAGCAGCTACAGCCACTGTTGCTACTAAATAAGTGGTTTAGCCTATAACCTCGTGGCAAAAGCTTTTGCTTGGTGACCAAAAGAGCGGTAGTACCGATTGCTAGGAAGTACTCGTTCGTGCATACGTGCGAGTATTAGTTTTTAGTTATCACGTCAGAACAAAGCCTTACCATCGGGTCTCTACGAATCTCCAAAAAGTTGATGCTGCTCCTATAAAAGTGCTTCCCGTTGGCACGAGTGGTTGAGCACACGAAGTGATGCTCCTCGAGATGTGAATCGCCATCATATTCAATATCATTCTTTTAACTTCGGGAGTGGTTGCAGTATCTGCTGCAATCCATGTTTTTTATTCTGTATTTTTTAGGCACGAATGTTCACATTCATTGTTAGACTTTTCTGATTCTGAGACGTAACTTAACTATCGTATTATCTGAATTCATCCCGGATGGACTACGTGCCTTCACTCAAATGCTGAATCATACTCACATACTTCTAACAGTCACATACAAGTGCTAGTTTTAAGAGAGGCCTTATAGAGGCAGGCGCAAATATTTATGCCCGCGCTTATCACATTTATGCGGCATCAACGATTCCCATGGGCCCACTATACCGCCTCCACTATACTGCCAGTATTCATATTTATGCCGGGCTATGCCTAAAGACACGTAGATGTCTTGTTAATGTGCAGTTTTTACAATATCATTTTCAATAAACTGTCATTGTGGTAAATCACAGTATCTATTACTGGTTGTAGTTATTGTTTTATTAATTGCGCCAAGCTTAAGCTACTAACGAAGATAATCCGGAAACGTAGGCCTGGCTAACCTCCAGGCAGCTTACTCCATCCATTTTGACAACCATGGTCTGCCCGGTGATCACACAAACAGACAACTAGACTATGAAGTCAGAAACACGCTTATTAACACCTTGCTAAACTTGCTTATAGTACTCACCACGTAGGAAAAGCCGATTCCGTTTTTCAACTAGTGCTTTTTCAAACCGCATCAAAAAATATATGGAAGTCTATGGCTCCGCAGTGCGCTTTGACTGTTGTTTAGCAATTGCATGATGGATTGGTTTCCCCGCCATCATCAACTCCCCTCAAGTTCCTGTTCTTATAGGTCAAACTACTTTCCACTACGCAGTTAACAAATACCCCAGATCGTCTATTAGTGGATGCTAGGTCACTACGGCATTCTAATTAGCGAGAGTGCCGATGTTGCTGCCCATCGTGGTCTGTACTTTACCTCCCGTATTACTGGTAAGGTAAGTACTGGTACACCATATCAAGTTCTCTCCTAGCCAGTCAGCTTACATAGCCGGAACGAAGACAACCATCGCTTGTTATCGCAGCTGGAATCCTGATCTGGAGCTTTAGACACTGCCTGCGATACGTCAAGCTGAAGTTACGCTTCCGTCCCGTAGGTTTGCTCGTCATGGCATTAACGAATAATCACTCACTGCGCGTTGTAATGGCCGACGTTCCTGTACACAAGCCTGAACAACAGCTGCGAGGAAGCAATCACACATCTCCCCTCTGACTGCGTTGCTAGAGCGTGCGCAGAAATTAGCGCATGGCTGCGTGAGATAGACCAGACTAGACCAGACATTCACAACTTACTGAAATAAGATATCGCGAAATGCTGGTTTGAAACTTTCCATAGCGCTGCAGACCTCATATAACTTCTCTCTTTCGATAACACGGAATTGATAGAAGGTACGAGTGGCGCAAGTCACACCAAGTCTATGCGCAAACATTTAACTATATCTGTCACTTATTTTATCATCTCGCGTCTTTGCTGTCATTTTGGATTAATTTTCCGCATTAGCTCAAAGACGAAACTCGAATACAATCACCAAACCGTCTCCGTCATTTGTACCTCGCAGTGTCCGCATGCACTAGGTTGGAAGTTTCAGAACTACAGTGGTGAATACCTACTTGTATGCTCTTCGCTGTGACTCCTCAGAGCCGTAGCGGTATCTAAATAAATAAATAAATAAATAAATAAATAAATAAATAAATAAATAAATAAATAAATAAACAGGGGCTCCAACAACTTTTGAATTAGATGCTAGGTAGATATTGAGCGCGGCACTCTAACTGCCCCTCTGTAAATGACGTTGCCATTCTAGAAACTGGAATAGAATCTGGCTGGCTAGTTTTTCAGTCTCTCCTGGAATCATGTTCCCGAGATGTAAACGCGCATCCAAATAAAGAGATTTACTCTGAAACGTTCAGCCTTCGGTGCACTATGTGTGGTGCAGTAGCTGTCGCTCCTCACGTAGGAATCTATATATAAAGATTAATGCGATGTGCAGTGTTACATTTGTTACCCATAACTCTCTCAAATATTGGTAAATTCAACACGCTTCCGCAAGATACGCATGCCTACATCGAAATCATGCACAATATACGTTGCTATGCGCCCGTTCCTGGTGATTCGCATGCCTCGCTTGCTCGATATGTCTGTTGCAAGCTTCGCAATGAAATTTAGCCTCACGATTTGCCGACGTGCCTTGATGTATGCCGTAGGAAAATAGGCCAACTCACTGATGTTAACGGTGTATTGACGCGTCGAGAAAAAGTTTGGCAGCGAAATGTGGCCTCAGGAAATTGTATTGCCGCGACAGGGAGATGCTCCTTTACTTTGATGCCGCATACGTGACCAGCGCGAAAACGAGCAAAGATGCGTCGTGTTATGCTACCAGAGTATCAAGGATGTCTCAGCTGCTTCACCAATAATTGACACGACGCCAGGCATATTTGGCGAAGCGTGCATTGCATGTCAATCACGTGCGCTTGAAGTAGAAATGCACAACATTGTATCTGCGATAACGCTGGACATTCGCTACTTCTTCGGCAACACGCGTACATTGCGTATTGAACACGCATTCAATGCTCAATGATATTGTAACGCCCAACGTACTCGCCCAACGCATTGGAGATCAAGAACATGTCATCGCTTAGGCCTGCCGCTCGCTGAGCAAGCCGGAGCGCAACTACACTTTGGCCGAACAGGAATGCCTTGCCGTAATCTTTGCAGTTCAAAGATTTCGGTCATACTTGTACGGACGGCATTTCAGGATCCTCACACACCACCACTCCCTCTGCTGGCTTGTGAGTCTACGTGATCCACCTGGTCGACTTGCGCACTGGGCCCTCAGATTGCAAGAGTATGACTTCACTGTACCTTACACGACCGGCCGGCGTCATGTCAACGTTGACTGTCTTTCAAGACTGCCACTAAAATCCACGGACTGCGACGCAGAAAACTTCGATTGTTAACTCTCTTCCTTGATCCTGCTCTTCCTGACGTGGACGTGTTCAAGGCTGAACAGCTGAAGGACTTACAGATGCAGCCATGCTTTTCCGCCGCTCAACATTCTACGATAGCGCGCCTACATCCAGCGGCTGACGTTCTCCAAGAACTCAAGTTACGCACGTCGCCCGGCGAAAGCCATGTACCCAACGAGAGGACACCTGACGCCCGACGGGCTTCGTCTGCGCGATGAGAAGTGTAACGGCGCCTCTGGAGTGAGAAAGATGAGCTGTGGGAACAGACGATGACGACGAGGACTTTGCTGTGGCTTCCGTAGCCTCACCCCATCCAGTCCTCCGCCGCTGAGCGTTCTCAATAAACGCTTCCTGACTTGTAACAATATTTTTGTGTCTGCGAGCTCATCCGTAGAGAATCACAGACGACAAAAACGTGTTGAGGCTCATATTGTTGAGAGCGGCGTTGTGTACAGAACACGAAATGAAGAAGCCAGAATTAAGATTGTAATACCAATAGTGGAATGAGCGCTCACAAAATTTCTGAGCAAATCACAAAATTTCACCGCTTCGCCTCGCGTCGACTGGCCAAAGTTCAGGTCGCTAATAAAAGAGTGGTGTCAGGAAAATGAAGCGCGTCCTTTTCAAAATCTGGAGCATATGATAAGAGATGCTGCTCAAGAAGCCACTTATAATGTTGAACCTACATCGAAATTTTGCGAATATGAAGCGGAATTGGAGCGGCTCAGAGCTATCCGTCGCCGTGCCGAACGGCGCTATAGGCGCACAAAATTCATTTTTTACGACTTGAGGGAGGCAAGACGCCCGCAGAAGAAGACTCAGCGTCGAATCAACTCACTCCAGCCTTTTAGGTGGAAATCTTTATGCGAGTCCCTTGATCCACAAAAGCCTATGTCGCAAATATGGAGGATTGTTCGCGGCCTACGAACATCGCCGCACCAACATCGCCCCTTCAAATGCCTTGCTCTCCACAAAGGCCGCCACGAAATTGAAGTCGCAGAAGATTTTTGCGTGAAGGTAGCCGGTCAGGTGTCCGCGTCCACCACGCGTTACCTAGGGAACGCGCCAGGTTCAAAACATTCGACAATGGACAATCTGTTCACTCCAGAGGAACTTCAGGCAGCCTTGACTGCATGCAAGCGATCTTCATCAGCTGGACCTGATGGGGTCACCTATCTGGCACTTTGCAAACTCGGTCAAGCAGCTCGTCGTGCCCTTCTGGCCGTATACAATGACTCATGGTGCAATGGACTGGTCCCTTCCTCGTGCAAATTTAGCCGCCTCGTTGTTCTGCTTAAGCCAGGTAAATATCCTCTAGACGACCTCTTATCGCCCCATCGCACTTGCCAGCTGCTTTGGAAAAGTGATGGAGAGGGTGGTACCGACTCGCCTAGAATGGTACCTGGAAAACTATAAGATAAACCCTGAGGCTATGACCGGCTTTCGGCGCGGACGGTCGTCCATAGATAAAGTTATCGACCTGGTTTCGTATGTGCAGCGGCAAAAGAACCTAAAACGATTATCTGCGGCGATGTTCTTGGGCGTGAAAGGTGCATACGACAACGTATCGCATGAAGCAATTCTGGATGTCTTGGGAAGTATTGGACTGGGGGGCCGTGTTTACCAATGGGCAGCTATTTCAAGGCCAGGACCTTCTTTGCACAGACTGAAGACGGTCCAGCAGCTCACCATTACACATGTCGCGGCCTGCCTCAAGGTGGAGGTGAAAATATGCCTTGGCCTTCCGAGATGCACATCTACAGCAGCGACTGTCGCCATCGCGCGTGACTATCCAATCACTACATACATACGCGTCGATGTTTTGACAATGCACATCAGGCATTTCGCTCGGATTCCATCGCACCACCTCGCCTCACTTCCTACATCTAGGCCGCACTCTGCGTTCAGCGGTACTGTAGCATCACATCGAGCAGTGACTCCCTCGAACTTCACGCATGCAGAAAGACCGCCGTTTCCATTGTGGTGCCTATACACCCACTCGAAGCCCTTCTTACCATTCCCGGAATCCAAAAGAAGAAACAGTACTCGTATTTAGCCCTACAGCAGGCCACACTACTGTACGTACCTGCATGAGAAACACAGCGGACGCCTTCACATTTACACGGACGGTTCTGTCTCTTCTACATGCTCAGCAGAGCCAGTGTTTATTAGCGCGAAGTCAGTCACCATAAAATTCAAAACATCGCATTTGACATCATCAACGGACGCAGAACTCGCCGCCATCCATGCAGCACTAGAATTTATAGTTGAAGAACCTTCGCAAGCTTGGTCCATCTTCTCTGACTCGAAGGCAGCTTTTCAATGTCTTATGTCGCCATTTCGTTATAGACCTAATGAACAGTTAGTCGCTGCTATAAGGCTCCTTCACCACCATGCAATCGAGAAACAACACAACATAGCGTATCAGTGGATACCGGGTCATTGTCGTATATATGGTAACGACTGTGCAGATGAAGCCGCCCGCTCTGCACATGGCAGTGACCACTCCGCAGATATAGCGTTCTCCAGAACCGACGCAGCTACAAGACTTCTTTCGCTGGCACATGAACTCACACTTGTCCAGTGGAACTCGGCGTAATTCACCAACGCTCGTCTACACAGCTTGGATCCCAATCTCCAGCTCCGTCTTCCGTCAGGAATATCGCGAGCTGAGGATGCGCTTCTGTGTCGCCTGTGGCTTGGCGTGGCCTTCACGGATGCCTACTGCTGTCTGAGTGGAATGGCCAACAACTCTACATGCAATTACTGCAGCTGCGAAGAAACGATCTCCAATCTTCTCTGTGAGTGTCGCCGTTTCAGTATGCCAAGAAAAGAACTTTTGAATGCGCTAGATAAAACTGACAATCGCCCTATGTCGGAACAAAGGGTTTTGGGACCTTGGCCGAGTCCATCATCAGCACAGAAGTCTTTAAAAGCATTATTTCGCTTCTTGTGGACACCTTGGCATAGAGACAGACTCTAAGCACTGTCACATTCTAGTTTCCTTTTTTTCTCTCTATTTCTTTTCCTTTTCTTGCTCTCCTTTTCTGTAACGTCTCTCTTCTATCACCTTTTATCCCCCTTCCCCCAGCACAGGGTAGCCAGCCGGTCTAAGAACTGGCTAACCTCCCCATCTTTCCACTTGTTTCTTCCGTCCTTCCTACCCTGTGAGGTTTTGTGTCCAGCCCAACGTTCAGCGGACAGAGCTGCCCTTCTTGTTTAGCATGCCTAGTCCCAAGAGAGCAACATTGATAGCTAAGTTACAGCACGACTGCACGCGGACAGAGGAGAACACGCACACACAGCGCTGAGTGTGCGTCTTCTACTCTGTCTGCGTTCAGTCGCGCTGCTCAAATCTAGCATGATAAACCAACTATTCCGCCAACGCACTTTAGTCAATAGCATTGCTAGAATATAGCAAAAATACGCTTGTTTCTGTCGAGTGAAACGAGAAGTCAGGGGCTCGTGGAGTATAGCTGTTTGGGCACCAGTATAGCTTCTTCTTCAAACAGCGCACACACGAAGACACAAGGAAGAACAGACGACACGAGCGCTGTTGTCAGTTTTTCGTTGTGTTTTCGTGTGTGCGCGCTATTTGAAGATGATGAAGGACGCTATGGTTCTCAGATGGGCAATGGAGCAACTTCGCAACTAGGTGACAAAAGGAAAATGAAACGGTTTCTTTCGGGCAGCTTGGCGCTCGTAAGGTCTGGCGTAGCGAAAAGGGGGGGTGGTTGTTCCTTGGCCCCAAAAGCGCGGCTTCCAAGGCGCCTGCTCCCACTGTCGAAGGTCTAAGCGCAGCGACGGTCGGTTCGAATGTAAGAGGAGGGACAGACAAACACCTCTCGCTTCCCGTAACCACTCCCGTAACTCTGGAGTCAAGAAGGAGTGGGCAGAAGGTTGCATTTACTGCGCTGGTAGGCTTGCTGTACATACAACAGGAAATACAGACAAGAGAAGTGGACAGTGAGGCGCTCTACTATGTCCCCTTCTAATTCTCGAGCGAGAAGCAAGTATGTACTGAAGGAAAACTATTTGCGGAAGATGTTTGGGGAATCGAAGTATCAAGGATTTTTTTTTCGGGAGCACGAATAATGTTAGTATGAGATCTGAGCAAGTATTCACAGAGGATTCCTACGCTAGGAGCTGTTCGCAAGAGGAAAACGGCACCAATCCTGATGTAGCACATATAAGCGAACCTACCTCTCTAATGGCAGACAACGCTTACAGAATAAATGTTTTTCTGAATGCAGGCCCTTATTCAAATTTCATATACGCGCTACATATTAACACCGATGAAACGCGGTCGAGACTGGCGAGAATAACGACAGAACTTGCCTTGCCGGTATTTATCGCTATGTTGAGATTGTACAGCTATCACCATCTCGCCCAAATTTTCTCTTACGTGCGATTTGACGAGGGAAGCAACAACGAAGAAAGCTTGTAGTGCTACTGGCGCTGTTGAGCTACAATTGTGCTTACCAAGTAGCTGGAGCGAGCAGGTAAGGAGCCTGTGCGCTCTGTTGAGGGCACGGGTGTTGCGTTGTGATGACCATAGCTGGACACATAGAGATATATTGATGCGGGTGAAATGCAAATAATGGCTTCGTGCACCGAGAATTGGCCGCACATTATAATGTATACACGTGGACCTGCCTTTTGGGGATATTGAAAGAAAACATTTGTTAGATTAAATACACAAGCCTGAGGCCTCCCTTCTCGGCCGGTTGTTGATCTACCGGGAAATTCCAATGGGCCCATATCTCATGTTTTCACAAGAATTGATAGGGGAATGTGTAATATCTATTACCGTAATAGAATATGCATAATTACATGGACTATACGTCAGCCTAAATTCCTAAACTCAACACAAACAATATTCTTACATCTTCCACCGCAGGCGTTATATTTGTAGGATTTATCATTTTGTAAAAGAACCATAGAGGTTATGATTATTTGTTGCAACCACGAAAATATTGGCTGTCATCTACAGACGATTTTTGAGACAACACAGATATTTTTATTTGTAAAAAAAAACGTCTGGCAGACAGACTGCTATCGTATTCGCACGCCAGCTCCACGTCACGGCGGAAATATTTGGCCGCGACTGAAATAGCATTCAAGTGGCTGATTAATGAAATATCGTTAGTTTGCTTTTAAATTATTGACTAGGCTGCTGTTTATATGGGGAAGTGCTAGTCCGCGATAATTTATGAAATACCCATTATTGATAAATCACAAAAATTCAGCATAATTTGAGATTTTGCTGACCAAATTTTAATGGCGATATCAAAACTGCCAGCGCCCGGCGAGCAGGAAATGCGGCCACTCTGTTACGTCAGTCTCAAATTTCACGTATCAAGGAACTATCTCCTCACTATAACAGTATGATTTATGTCCAGTATTTGCAAGCCTTTAGTAGGCACCTTGACTCGACTATATATACAGTGGAACGAGATACGCCCGAGATCCAGCGTTCAGTACTATGGAACGCGGCAGTGTTGTTAAGCTCAAGCGTATGTCTTGTATGTCCACTTCTTTATATCTCCCCATCTTTTTACCCCTTAATCCCCTTCCGCCAGCGAAAGATAGCAAACCGGACGTGCGTCTGGTTAACATTCCTCTTTCTCCTCCTTAATCAAGACGAACACCCACACGTGGCACATTGTAAAGCCATATGGCTTCCGCATTTTACTTTCGAGTGGTTGCCGTGTTCTCGCAGGTGGTCACTGATGCCTGAGCCTGTTTGACCGATGTAAACGCGTCCACAAGAAACAGGCACTTTCTGGTTCATGTTGGCACTTTGTAGATACATGACCATAGGTCGGCAAAAAATTGGAGCTCACTCAGACTCACTCAAGAACTATATTTCGCTATGAGAGCTCACTCGGACTCAGACTCACCAAAATTTTCCTCAACCGGACTCACTCGGACTCAGGCTCACTAAATATTTTCTCAGCCGCACTCACTCGGACTCTAACTCACCAACATATTACTCAGCCGAATTCATCCAGACTGAGACTCACGGCTTCACCTGAGTCTGAGGGAGGGTGAGTGAGTCGACTCATGAGTCCGTTAGCGTAAAATTATATATTTCGATCATGGTGTCAACGCTTTTTAACGACAATATCTCACATAATCAGTGCTCTACGATACGCCTTTTGATCTTGCACCTTCAAATACCAGTTATCACTGGTTTTAATTCTTTAAAAACACTTTTATGAAATACGCGACTCTTAGGAGATATCTTATCAGGAACTTCCCGTGAAAGAGTTTGCGGGTTAAGATATGTGTGAACAGACTTGAGTATAAACATAAGCCAGTAGTAATGCCACTGCACCTTCCCCTCCCCAACTCACACCTCTGATCAATAAATATTGAGGTGGCGCATGAACACTGGTGCGTTGAGATATGTGTGAACAGACTTGAGTATTAACATAAGCCAGTAATAACGCCACTGCACATCTCCCTCCCCAACTCACACCTCTGATCAATAAATATTGAGGTGGCGCATGAACACTGGTGCGTTGAGATATGTGTGAACAGCTTGAGTATAAACATAAGGCAATAGTGATGCCACTGCACTTCCCCCTCCCCAACTCACACCTCTGATCAATAAATATTGAGGTGGCGCATGAACACTGGTGCGTTGTGACATGTGTGAATAGACTTGAGTATAAACATAAGGCAATAGTGATGCCACTGCACTTCCCCCTCCCCAACTCACACCTCTGATCAATAAATATTGAGGTGGCGCATGAACACTGGTGCGTTGTGACATGTGTGAATAGACTTGAGTATAAACATAAGGCAATAGTGATGCCACTGCACCTCCCCCTCCCCAACTCACACCTCTGATCAATAAATATTGAGGTGGCGCATGAACACTGGTGCGTTGAGATATGTGTGAACAGACTTGAGTATAAACATAAGGCAATAGTGATGCCACTGCACTTCCCCCTCCCCAACTCACACCTCTGATCAATAAATATTGAGGTGGCGCATGAACACTGGTGCGTTGAGATATGTGTGAACAGACTTGAGTATAAACATAAGCCAGTAATAACGCCACTGCACCTCCCCCTCCCCAACTCACACCTCTGATCAATAAATATTGAGGTGGCGCATGAACACTGGTGCGTTGAGATATGTGTGCATAGACTTGAGTATAAACATAAGGCAATAGTGATGCCACTGCACCTCCCCCTCCCCAACTCACACCTCTGATCAATAAATATTGAGGTGGCGCATGAACACTGGTGCGTTGAGATATGTGTGAACAGCTTGAGTATAAACATAAGGCAATAGTGATGCCACTGCACCTCCCTCTCCCCAACTCGCACCTCTGATCAATAAATATTGAGGTGGCGCATGAACACTGGTGCGTTGTGACATGTGTGAATAGAATTGAGTATAAACATAAGGCAATAGTGATGCCACTGCACCTCCCCCTCCCCAACTCACACCTCTGATCAATAAATATTGAGGTGGCGCATGAACACTGGTGCGTTGAGGTATGTGTGAACAGACTTGAGTATAAACATAAGGCAATAGTGATGCCACTGCACTTCCCCCTCCCCAACTCACACCTCTGATCAATAAATATTGAGGTGGCGCATGAACACTGGTGCGTTGAGATATGTGTGAACAGACTTGAGTATAAACATAAGCCAGTAATAACGCCACTGCACCTCCCCCTCCCCAACTCACACCTCTGATCAATAAATATTGAGGTGGCGCATGAACACTGGTGCGTTGAGATATGTGTGAATAGACTTGAGTATAAACATAAGGCAATAGTGATGCCACTGCACCTCCCCCTCCCCAACTCACACCTCTGATCAATAAATATTGAGGTGGCGCATGAACACTGGTGCGTTGAGATATGTGTGAACAGCTTGAGTATAAACATAAGGCAATAGTGATGCCACTGCACTTCCCCCTCCCCAACTCACACCTCTGATCAATAAATATTGAGGTGGCGCATGAACACTGGTGCGTTGTGACATGTGTGAATAGACTTGAGTATAAACATAAGGCAATAGTGATGCCACTGCACTTCCCCCTCCCCAACTCGCACCTCTGATCAATAAATATTGAGGTGGCGCATGAACACTGGTGCGTTGTGACATGTGTGAATAGACTTGAGTATAAACATAAGGCAATAGTGATGCCACTGCACTTCCCCCTCACCAACTCGCACCTCTGATCAATAAATATTGAGGTGGCGCATGAACACTGGTGCGTTGTGACATGTGTGAATAGACTTGAGTATAAACATAAGGCAATAGTGATGCCACTGCACTTCCCCCTCCCCAACTCACACCTCTGATCAATAAATATTGAGGTGGCGCATGAACACTGGTGCGTTGAGATATGTGTGAATAGACTTGAGTATAAACATAAGGCAATAGTGATGCCACTGCACCTCCCCCTCCCCAACTCGCACCTCTGATCAATAAATATTGAGGTGGCGCATGAACACTGGTGCGTTGAGATATGTGTGAATAGACTTGAGTATAAACATAAGGCAATAGTGATGCCACTGCACCTCCCCCTCCCCAACTCGCACCTCTGATCAATAAATATTGAGGTGGCGCATGAACACTGGTGCGTTGAGATATGTGTGAACAGCTTGAGTATAAACATAAGGCAATAGTGATGCCACTGCACTTCCCCCTCCCCAACTCACACCTCTGATCAATAAATATTGAGGTGGCGCATGAACACTGGTGCGTTGAGATATGTGTGAACAGCTTGAGTATAAACATAAGGCAATAGTGATGCCACTGCACTTCCCCCTCCCCAACTCGCACCTCTGATCAATAAATATTGAGGTGGCGCATGAACACTGGTGCGTTGTGACATGTGTGAATAGACTTGAGTATAAACATAAGGCAATAGTGATGCCACTGCACTTCCCCCTCCCCAACTCACACCTCTGATCAATAAATATTGAGGTGGCGCATGAACACTGGTGCGTTGTGACATGTGTGAATAGACTTGAGTATAAACATAAGGCAATAGTGATGCCACTGCACCTCCCCCTCCCCAACTCGCACCTCTGATCAATAAATATTGAGGTGGCGCATGAACACTGGTGCGTTGTGACATGTGTGAATAGACTTGAGTATAAACATAAGGCAATAGTGATGCCACTGCACCTCCCCCTCCCCAACTCGCACCTCTGATCAATAAATATTGAGGTGGCGCATGAACACTGGTGCGTTGTGACATGTGTGAATAGACTTGAGTATAAACATAAGGCAATAGTGATGCCACTGCACCTCCCCCTCCCCAACTCGCACCTCTGATCAATAAATATTGAGGTGGCGCATGAACACTGGTGCGTTGAGATATGTGTGAACAGCTTGAGTATAAACATAAGGCAATAGTGATGCCACTGCACTTCCCCCTCCCCAACTCGCACCTCTGATCAATAAATATTGAGGTGGCGCATGAACACTGGTGCGTTGTGACATGTGTGAATAGACTTGAGTATAAACATAAGGCAATAGTGATGCCACTGCACCTCCCCCTCCCCAACTCGCACCTCTGATCAATAAATATTGAGGTGGCGCATGAACACTGGTGCGTTGAGATATGTGTGAACAGCTTGAGTATAAACATAAGGCAATAGTGATGCCACTGCACTTCCCCCTCCCCAACTCACACCTCTGATCAATAAATATTGAGGTGGCGCATGAACACTGGTGCGTTGAGATATGTGTGAACAGCTTGAGTATAAACATAAGGCAATAGTGATGCCACTGCACTTCCCCCTCCCCAACTCGCACCTCTGATCAATAAATATTGAGGTGGCGCATGAACACTGGTGCGTTGTGACATGTGTGAATAGACTTGAGTATAAACATAAGGCAATAGTGATGCCACTGCACTTCCCCCTCCCCAACTCACACCTCTGATCAATAAATATTGAGGTGGCGCATGAACACTGGTGCGTTGTGACATGTGTGAATAGACTTGAGTATAAACATAAGGCAATAGTGATGCCACTGCACCTCCCCCTCCCCAACTCGCACCTCTGATCAATAAATATTGAGGTGGCGCATGAACACTGGTGCGTTGTGACATGTGTGAATAGACTTGAGTATAAACATAAGGCAATAGTGATGCCACTGCACCTCCCCCTCCCCAACTCGCACCTCTGATCAATAAATATTGAGGTGGCGCATGAACACTGGTGCGTTGTGACATGTGTGAATAGACTTGAGTATAAACATAAGGCAATAGTGATGCCACTGCACCTCCCCCTCCCCAACTCGCACCTCTGATCAATAAATATTGAGGTGGCGCATGAACACTGGTGCGTTGAGATATGTGTGAACAGCTTGAGTATAAACATAAGGCAATAGTGATGCCACTGCACTTCCCCCTCCCCAACTCGCACCTCTGATCAATAAATATTGAGGTGGCGCATGAACACTGGTGCGTTGTGACATGTGTGAATAGACTTGAGTATAAACATAAGGCAATAGTGATGCCACTGCACTTCCCCCTCCTCAACTCACACCTCTGATCAATAAATATTGAGGTGGCGCATGAACACTGGTGCGTTGTGACATGTGTGAATAGACTTGAGTATAAACATAAGGATAAAGTGATGCCACTGCACCTCCCCCTCCCCAACTCGCACCTCTGATCAATAAATATTGAGGTGGCGCATGAACACTGGTGCGTTGAGATATGTGTGAATAGACTTGAGTATAAACATAACCCTTTCAGTCACGGTGTGTACAATTGTACACATCAACTTCGAAGTCGTATCACGCACCGCGTGTTTCTTCAAATGACATGAAACTTAGTGTGCACATTCGTGCAGGCTTCCTGAGTGGACAACTAGCGCTTATTTAACTTCATTATGCAGTATATTGCTGCAGATGATCACTTTGCTAGAGACACTACCATGTTCGACGATCGTTCGACGTGCGACGTTCCAGGAGCATCGTCAACAGTATTTTTTTTCTTCGCTCGAGAAGCGTGCAACCAAAAAACAAACTGTGGATGCATTTTGGGCCTAATGGTTGATTATTTTTATGCAAGGAATGAAGCTGACTGATTGCAGAATAATTAGATATTTAATTACACGCTAATAAGCATTAATTACTGTTACTCACACAAAATAACACATTCCTTCATTTTGTTGCTTGGAATGTAATACTGAGAGTTTTGAAATCATTCCATAGAAATTTGATGCATTTGCAGACAGTGCATCATAATTCGTGACTGAAAGGGATAAGGCAATAGTGATGCCACTGCACCTCCCCCTCCCCAACTCACACCTCTGATCAATAAATATTGAGGTGGCGCATGAACACTGGTGCGTTGAGATATGTGTGAATAGACTTGAGTATAAACATAAGCCAGTAATAACGCCACTGCACCTCCCCCTCCCCAACTCACACCTCTGATCAATAAATATTGAGGTGGCGCATGAACACTGGTGCGTTGAGGTATGTGTGAACAGACTTGAGTATAAACATAAGGCAATAGTGATGCCACTGCACTTCCCCCTCCCCAACTCACACCTCTGATCAATAAATATTGAGGTGGCGCATGAACACTGGTGCGTTGAGATATGTGTGAACAGACTTGAGTATAAACATAAGCCAGTAATAACGCCACTGCACCTCCCCCTCCCCAACTCACACCTCTGATCAATAAATATTGAGGTGGCGCATGAACACTGGTGCGTTGAGATATGTGTGAATAGACTTGAGTATAAACATAAGGCAATAGTGATGCCACTGCACCTCCCCCTCCCCAACTCACACCTCTGATCAATAAATATTGAGGTGGCGCATGAACACTGGTGCGTTGAGATATGTGTGAACAGCTTGAGTATAAACATAAGGCAATAGTGATGCCACTGCACTTCCCCCTCCCCAACTCACACCTCTGATCAATAAATATTGAGGTGGCGCATGAACACTGGTGCGTTGTGACATGTGTGAATAGACTTGAGTATAAACATAAGGCAATAGTGATGCCACTGCACTTCCCCCTCCCCAACTCGCACCTCTGATCAATAAATATTGAGGTGGCGCATGAACACTGGTGCGTTGTGACATGTGTGAATAGACTTGAGTATAAACATAAGGCAATAGTGATGCCACTGCACTTCCCCCTCACCAACTCGCACCTCTGATCAATAAATATTGAGGTGGCGCATGAACACTGGTGCGTTGTGACATGTGTGAATAGACTTGAGTATAAACATAAGGCAATAGTGATGCCACTGCACCTCCCCCTCCCCAACTCACACCTCTGATCAATAAATATTGAGGTGGCGCATGAACACTGGTGCGTTGAGATATGTGTGAATAGACTTGAGTATAAACATAAGGCAATAGTGATGCCACTGCACCTCCCCCTCCCCAACTCGCACCTCTGATCAATAAATATTGAGGTGGCGCATGAACACTGGTGCGTTGAGATATGTGTGAATAGACTTGAGTATAAACATAAGGCAATAGTGATGCCACTGCACCTCCCCCTCCCCAACTCGCACCTCTGATCAATAAATATTGAGGTGGCGCATGAACACTGGTGCGTTGAGATATGTGTGAACAGCTTGAGTATAAACATAAGGCAATAGTGATGCCACTGCACTTCCCCCTCCCCAACTCACACCTCTGATCAATAAATATTGAGGTGGCGCATGAACACTGGTGCGTTGAGATATGTGTGAACAGCTTGAGTATAAACATAAGGCAATAGTGATGCCACTGCACTTCCCCCTCCCCAACTCGCACCTCTGATCAATAAATATTGAGGTGGCGCATGAACACTGGTGCGTTGTGACATGTGTGAATAGACTTGAGTATAAACATAAGGCAATAGTGATGCCACTGCACTTCCCCCTCCCCAACTCACACCTCTGATCAATAAATATTGAGGTGTCGCATGAACACTGGTGCGTTGTGACATGTGTGAATAGACTTGAGTATAAACATAAGGCAATAGTGATGCCACTGCACCTCCCCCTCCCCAACTCGCACCTCTGATCAATAAATATTGAGGTGGCGCATGAACACTGGTGCGTTGTGACATGTGTGAATAGACTTGAGTATAAACATAAGGCAATAGTGATGCCACTGCACCTCCCCCTCCCCAACTCGCACCTCTGATCAATAAATATTGAGGTGGCGCATGAACACTGGTGCGTTGTGACATGTGTGAATAGACTTGAGTATAAACATAAGGCAATAGTGATGCCACTGCACCTCCCCCTCCCCAACTCGCACCTCTGATCAATAAATATTGAGGTGGCGCATGAACACTGGTGCGTTGAGATATGTGTGAACAGCTTGAGTATAAACATAAGGCAATAGTGATGCCACTGCACTTCCCCCTCCCCAACTCGCACCTCTGATCAATAAATATTGAGGTGGCGCATGAACACTGGTGCGTTGTGACATGTGTGAATAGACTTGAGTATAAACATAAGGCAATAGTGATGCCACTGCACTTCCCCCTCCCCAACTCACACCTCTGATCAATAAATATTGAGGTGGCGCATGAACACTGGTGCGTTGTGACATGTGTGAATAGACTTGAGTATAAACATAAGGATAAAGTGATGCCACTGCACCTCCCCCTCCCCAACTCGCACCTCTGATCAATAAATATTGAGGTGGCGCATGAACACTGGTGCGTTGAGATATGTGTGAATAGACTTGAGTATAAACATAACCCTTTCAGTCACGGTGTGTACAATTGTACACATCAACTTCGAAGTCGTATCACGCACCGCGTGTTTCTTCAAATGACATGAAACTTAGTGTGCACATTCGTGCAGGCTTCCTGAGTGGACAACTAGCGCTTATTTAACTTCATTATGCTGTATATTGCTGCAGATGATCACTTTGCTAGAGACACTACCATGTTCGACGATCGTTCGACGTGCGACGTTCCAGGAGCATCGTCAACAGTATTTTTTTTCTTCGCTCGAGAAGCGTGCAACCAAAAAACAAACTGTGGATGCATTTTGGGCCTAATGGTTGATTATTTTTATGCAAGGAATGAAGCTGACTGATTGCAGAATAATTAGATATTTAATTACACGCTAATAAGCATTAATTACTGTTACTCACACAAAATAACACATTCCTTCATTTTGTTGCTTGGAATGTAATACTGAGAGTTTTGAAATCATTCCATAGAAATTTGATGCATTTGCAGACAGTGCATCATAATTCGTGACTGAAAGGGATAAGGCAATAGTGATGCCACTGCACCTCCCCCTCCCCAACTCACACCTCTGATCAATAAATATTGAGGTGGCGCATGAACACTGGTGCGTTGAGATATGTGTGAATAGACTTGAGTATAAACATAAGCCAGTAATAACGCCACTGCACCTCCCCCTCCCCAACTCACACCTCTGATCAATAAATATTGAGGTGGCGCATGAACACTGGTGCGTTGAGATATGTGTGAACAGACTTGAGTATAAACATAAGGCAATAGTGATGCCACTGCACCTCCCCCTCCCCAACTCACACCTCTGATCAATAAATATTGAGGTGGCGCATGAACACTGGTGCGTTGAGATATGTGTGAACAGACTTGAGTATAAACATAAGCCAGTAGTAATACCACTGCACCTCCCCCTCCCCAACTCACACCTCTGATCAATAAATATTGAGGTGGCGCATGAACACTGGTGCGTTGAGATATGTGTGAATAGACTTGAGTATAAACATAAGCCAGTAGTAATACCACTGCACCTCCCCCTCCCCAACTCGCACCTCTGATCAATAAATATTGAGGTGGCGCATGAACACTGGTGCGTTGAGATATGTGTGAACAGACTTGAGTATAAACATAAGGCAATAGTGATGCCACTGCACTTCCCCCTCCCCAACTCACACCTCTGATCAATAAATATTGAGGTGGCGCATGAACACTGGTGCGTTGAGATATGTGTGAATAGACTTGAGTATAAACATAAGCCAGTAGTGATACCACTGCACTTCCCCCTCCCCAACTCGCACCTCTGATCAATAAATATTGAGGTGGCGCATGAACACTGGTGCGTTGAGATATGTGTGAATAGACTTGAGTATAAACATAAGGCAATAGTGATGCCACTGCACCTCCCCCTCCCCAACTCGCACCTCTGATCAATAAATATTGAGGTGGCGCATGAACACTGGTGCGTTGTGACATGTGTGAACAGACTTGAGTATAAACATAAGGCAATAGTGATGCCACTGCACCTCCCCCTCCCCAACTCGCACCTCTGATCAATAAATATTGAGGTGGCGCATGAACACTGGTGCGTTGAGATATGTGTGAACAGACTTGAGTATAAACATAAGGCAATAGTGATGCCACTGCACCTCCCCCTCCCCAACTCGCACCTCTGATCAATAAATATTGAGGTGGCGCATGAACACTGGTGCGTTGAGATATGTGTGAACAGACTTGAGTATAAACATAAGCCAATAGTGATGCCACTGCACCTCCCCCTCCCCAACTCGCACCTCTGATCAATAAATATTGAGGTGGCGCATGAACACTGGTGCGTTGAGATATGTGTGAACAGACTTGAGTATAAACATAAGGCAATAGTGATGCCACTGCACCTCCCCCTCCCCAACTCACACCTCTGATCAATAAATATTGAGGTGGCGCATGAACACTGGTGCGTTGAGATATGTGTGAACAGACTTGAGTATAAACATAAGCCAGTAGTAATACCACTGCACCTCCCCCTCCCCAACTCACACCTCTGATCAATAAATATTGAGGTGGCGCATGAACACTGGTGCGTTGAGATATGTGTGAACAGACTTGAGTATAAACATAAGCCAGTAATAACGCCACTGCACTTCCCCCTCCCCAACTCACACCTCTGATCAATAAATATTGAGGTGGCGCATGAACACTGGTGCGTTGAGATATGTGTGAACAGACTTGAGTATAAACATAAGCCAGTAATAACGCCACTGCACCTCCCCCTCCCCAACTCACACCTCTGATCAATAAATATTGAGGTGGCGCATGAACACTGGTGCGTTGAGATATGTGTGAACAGCTTGAGTATAAATATAAGCCAGTAATAACGCCACTGCACTTCCCCCTCCCCAACTCACACCTCTGATCAATAAATATTGAGGTGGCGCATGAACACTGGTGCGTTGAGATATGTGTGAACAGACTTGAGTATAAACATAAGGCAATAGTGATGCCACTGCACTTCCCCCTCCCCAACTCACACCTCTGATCAATAAATATTGAGGTGGCGCATGAACACTGGTGCGTTGTGACATGTGTGAATAGACTTGAGTATAAACATAAGGCAATAGTGATGCCACTGCACTTCCCCCTCCCCAACTCGCACCTCTGATCAATAAATATTGAGGTGGCGCATGAACACTGGTGCGTTGTGACACGTGTGAATAGACTTGAGTATAAACATAAGGCAATAGTGATGCCACTGCACCTCCCTCTCCCCAACTCGCACCTCTGATCAATAAATATTGAGGTGGCGCATGAACACTGGTGCGTTGATGACATGTGTGAATAGACTTGAGTATAAACATAAGGCAATAGTGATGCCACTGCACCTCCCCCTCCCCAACTCGACACCTCTGATCAATAAATATTGAGGTGGCGCTATGAACACTGGTGCGTTGAGATACGTGGTGAACTAGACTTGAGTATAAACATAAGGCAATAGTGATGCCACTGCACTCCCCCTCCCCAACTCACACCTCTGATCAATAAATATTGAGGTGGCGCATGAACACTGGTGCGTTGAGATCTGTGTGAACAGACTTGAGTATAAACATAAGGCAATAGTGATGCCACTGCACCTCCCCTCCCCAACTCACACCTCTGATCAATAAATATTGAGGTGGCGCTGCATGAACACTGGTGCGTTGAGGATATGTGTGAACAGACTTGAGTATAAACA